>NC_079168.1:27252178-27499678 GCF_947568905.1 Ostrea edulis
GAAAAGACCTAACGCAAATGATTGTCCTGTGTTGACAGAATACAATGTCTCCGGTTCAAGCCCTTAAAATTCATTTCACCACTTGGATTTTACGATGTCTGGTTACTGAAATACACATCGCTAGAACATGTGTCAAATGAAGGTACTTGATTTTTTTTTTTACAAAAAAGAGAATATTTGATGTAATGATTGTTAACTTTAGATATAATTAATTCGGTTTACTTTAATAACGCAATGTTAAATTAATTTCATCTAAATATTTCTTTTAAAAAAATAAAATAAACTAAATAGATTGACCTACAACAATGTGGAATACATGTAATGTCTTTAATGTGGGGATGTTTTGTCGAGAGTTCAAGTAACATCCCAAGAACAGTTAGATATGGTGCAACTCTGTGTATCCTAGAGGGGGATCTCTGTGTATCCTACAGGGAAGAATCTCTGTGTATCCTAGAGGGGGATCTCTGTGTATCTCTGTGTATCCTACAGGGAGGGATCTCTGTGTATCCTACAGGGAGGACTCGGTGTATCCTACAGGGAGGGATCACTGTGCATCCTACAGGGAGGGATCTCTGTGTATCCTACAGGGAGGGATCTCTGTGTATCCTACAGGGAGGGATCTCTGTATATCCTACAGGGAGGGATCTCTGTGTATCCTACAGCGAGGGATCACTGTGTATCCTACAGGGAGGGATCTCTGTGTATCCTACAGGGAGGGATCTCTGTGTATTCTACAGGGAGGACTCTGTGTATCCTACAGGGAGGGATTTCTGTGTATCCTACAGGGAGGGATCTCTGTGTATCTCTGTGTATCCTACAGGGAGGGATCTCTGTGTATCCTACAGGGAGGGATCTCTGTGTATCCTACAGGGAGGAATCTCTGTGTATCCTACAGGGAGGGATCTCTGTGTATCCTACAGGGAGGGATATCTGTGTATCCTACAGGGAGGGATCTCTGTGTATCCTACAGGGAGGGATCTCTGTGTATCCTACAGGGAGGGATCTCTGTGTATCTCTGTGTATCCTACAGGGAGGGATCTCTGTGTATCCTACAGGGAGGGATCTCTGTGTATCCTACAGGGAGGAATCTCTGTGTATCCTACAGGGAGGGATTTCTGTGTATCCTACAGGGAGGGATCTCTGTGTATCCTACAGGGAGGGATCTCTGTGTATCCTACAGGGAGGGATCTCTGTGTATCCTACAGGGAGGGATATATGTGTATCTCTGTGTATCCTACAGGGAGGGATCTCTGTGTATCCTACAGGGAGGGATCTCTGTGTATCCTACAGGGAGGGATCTCTGTGTACCCTACAGGGAGGACTCTCTGTGTATCCTACAGGGAGGACTCTCTGTGTATCCTACAGGGAGGAATCTCTGTGTATCCTACAGAGAGGGATCACTGTGTATCCTACAGAGAGGGGTCACTGTGTATCCTACAGGGAGGGATCTCTGTGTATCCTACAGGGAGGACTCTGTGTATCCTACAGGGAGGGATTTCTGTGTATCCTACAGGGAGGGATCTCTGTGTATCTCTGTGTATCCTACAGGGAGGGATCTCTGTGTATCCTACAGGGAGGAATCTCTGTGTATCCTACAGGGAGGGATCTCTGTGTATCCTACAGGGAGGGATATCTGTGTATCCTACAGGGAGGGATCTCTGTGTATCCTACAGGGAGGGATCTCTGTGTATCCTACAGGAAGGACTCTGTGTATCCTACAGGGAGGGATCACTGTGTATCCTACAGGGAGGGATCTCTGTGTATCCTACAGGGAGGGATCTCTGAGGAGAACTGGAGAAGAGCCATTTTCAATTTGTGCTGATATTTGTTAAATTATAATAAAATCGATACAAGTATTACAATTCATATTGACAAATTGACAAATCACATACTGATTTTGACTCCGGATAACTTCGTTTACCTGAACAGGATATAGGGCTCACAGCGGGTGTGACCGGTCGACAGGGGATGCTTACTCCTCCTAGGCACCTGATCCCACCTCCGGTGTGTCCAGGGGTCCGTGTTTGTCCAACTATCTATTTTGTATTGCTTGTAGGAGTTATTTTCACCTTTCATTAAAGAGGTCTTAGTGCTCTCAGTGTGATAAAGAAGAAGTTGAGAAACAGATGAACAAACAGCAGCGTCGTGGAAAATCTCAATACCAAGATTGATTAATGCCTAATATTTGCACCATGCATGTATATAAGAGATTGATCACTGTTCGATACATCCACCTTTCATATATACTATTTAATGCATAATATGTATGTGGGGGTGTCGGTGGAGGGGGGGTGCGTGCGTGTTGTAATAATTTTATTATATATTTATAAAAGATATAGGATACATTATCAGAAATAAAAAAAATTCTTGAGACGCTTCGTGCGCAGTTTTTTCTAGATGTTATGAAACCGCTACGCACAGTCTGTAACGCAGTGAAATTTGAAATGATGGAGAACCCTGTTTTATGTATATATGCATATATATTACTTGATGGGTTTTTTATGCCAGTATTTATATTTTTCTTCACAGGTCATGTATGTGTGACGTTGCTTTGCAGTATAGTTTGTATCATTTTCTGCCATCTGATGAATTCATCAAGAGATGAGACACCGCCACCACATATAGCATGCGTAAATTTTAAAGGAAGACTTGGTAATTTAATGCTCGAATATGCTTTTCTTCATATAATTTCTAAAATCAAAAACTTAAATCCCGTCATTCCAGAAAACTTTGAACTTCTGAAGGTCTTTAATATTCGAGATAAAACTCCAAAACAAATTCGGAATAGAGAAAAGGTGTGCACAAGACTATCTCTTCACGTTGAACGATGGGGGTTGTCTTTCGACGAGGATCTCTTCGATGTTCCTACTTCTGAGAGTGTTCGATTTGATGGTTATTACCAATCTTGGAAATATTGGAGTAAATATGAACAGGAAATTCGTGATATTTTTAAGTTTAAAAAACCCATAAGAGACAAGGCATTTTCTCAATTTCAGAACATTATGTTAATTATGAATTTCGATACCAGAAAGAAAAACAATAAGGTTGTGAGTATACACATACGAAGGGGTGATTATGCAACAGAAGGACATTTGAAATACGGCAAACTTACACCTAATGCAACCTACTACATCAATGCAATGAACTATTTCCGCCGTATATATAAAAATGTATTATTCATAGTGGGTTCTAACGATATCAAGTGGGCCAAAGAGGCTTTGGGTGCGGAAGAAAATGTCTACTTCTCTAGGGGACTATCGGCAGCTGAAGACATGGCTCTGTTATCTCTGGCCAATCACACAATCATGTCCGTCGGGACGTACGGATGGTGGATTGGTTGGATGGCAAGGGGGACAACTGTGTATTACAAACACATATTTGTCCCTGGATCGGACTTTTCGAAAGAATTTAAGGACAATTCTACTGAAGACTTTGTTTATCCAGGGTGGATTCCAATGGATGAATCGCCAAATGGCTGGAGAGATGTGTAAGGTTAATTCACGTGCATGTTTATTACTTGAAACAAGTTAGTGAATGTCTGAATTCTTCAATGTCAACTTTTGTGTGTCTCGACAATTTTGTGTGTCTCGAACCTCATGAGTATACAATGTACATGAATGGTTGATTAGTTGTTTCTTTGTTTTAATGAAAGAAGTAGTCAAAATAAAAAGAACAATTATGATAACCTTTTCCTAGATTTTTGTAAAGGTAACAATTTATTTGTCTGTAACGGTAGGTTTGGTGAACCGTCTTCTTTACTCACATGTGAAGAAGCTAGTGTTGTAGATTACGTAATTGTTTCAGTAAAGTCTATGAAACATGTATATAACTTGAATGTATTGAATTTTTGTAGCATGTTTTCAGATCCACATTGCATCGTATGTTGTGTTTGATTGTAAAAAGAATGATGATGATGATATTGATGATTGTAATGATATTGCTGAACCAAACAAAATCAAGAAATGGGATATTGAAAAACTCAGACTTTCCGTAGATAATATTGACTCAGATAGAATAGATAGTTTGAATCGGAATTTATATATGGTAAATCCCAATAATTGTGATAAACACATTGTTAATGACCGTGTAGAGACTTTATGTGAAATGATTACAGATGCAGCTATATCCACTGTCGGAACTTTTACCTCAAGAGGGAGAAAAAAAAAACTTATTCACATCATAATCCCTAGTGAAATATGGGGCTATGTAAATACTGAATCAATTGAAATACTTCATCTAAAGTTTCGTAAATTGTTACTGTGTCTGAAAAAGTCAACGCCAAATCATATGGTATACGGTAAGCAAGGAGCCTATCCACTGCACATATACATCAAAACCAGAATGTTAGGTTACTGGGCAAAACTATTATCACAGAGAGATGACAAACTGTCAAAGGTTTTATATAACTTGATATATAATAAAGACATTTTAAACGAATTTAATTCAAAATGGCTATTATGTATAAAACATACTTTAGATTCATCAGGATACAGCAGTATTTTCATGTCCCAGAACCCGATTAATTAAAAGTGGTTAAATGAAAGTGTGAAACTTAGATTGTTTGACCAATTTCAGCAAACCTGGAAATATGTTTCAAATTCCTCAAAGGGATTAAACCATAGAGTATTCAAAGGAAATTTTGGCTTTGAAGATTATTTAGATGAATTTTATACCAAAAAAAGAATAACTTTTTGTCGATTTAGAACTTATGACCATACATTAGAAACTGGTAGATGGCAAAATGTTGAAAGAAAATGCATTATTTGTGACAAAAATGACTTCGGAGATGAGTTTCATTATATTTCAGCTTGTCCACATTTACTTTTGTACAGAAATCGTTTTATTCATTTGGAAAACAGAACAAATGTTGAAATTATTAAGTACAAAAATATATTCCAATCTAAAAATAGTATTTTGAAAAAATTATGAAAATTTATCTTTTATACCAACACTTTGATTACTTAACTTTCATGGGCTAGTAATACGTACATTGCATCATGTACATGTTCTTTATTTACAGTATATGCATTGGTGTATGTATATATGTGTGTGTGTATGTATATATATATGTGTGTGTGTATGTATGTGTGCTTTGAATTTTTCTTTCTTCCTTTTTCCTTTTCCCCTTTGTTCTACTCTGGATACTGAATTTGTGTATTGTATACTGTAGAATTTGTATTTCTCTATACCTTTTGTACATTGGTTTACGAAAATAAATCATCATCAAGCGAAAACAGATCATACATTGAACACACTCGTGCGTATCGAATCAATTGAGAAAGAAAAACACCATATGCGGGAAATAACATTGTATATTACCACATAAATATGGGATGTTGGCAATGGAGAATCTGGGGTGTCCTGTTTGACATAAAGTCGAAAGGATTCTTGATGGCAATTTGTCAATGGGGTTATTTTTATCAAAGGTATGCAAATGTAAATCTCCTCTATTTAAAGTTAATAATATGGAGACAGAAGTTAAATGCGACACTTACATGTAATGCTAGCTGTAATGCTAGATTTAAACACTGTAAACTGAAAAGGCACATTCAAGCATGTAGAAAAGATAGAAAAAGAGATGGTTTGCAGATAGTAGGATACATACAGGCAGGTAGCTGAAAAGTTCGTCTACCTGTTTTTGCTTGTCAAATTTCTGCAGGAAATCGGGTAGGGGAAATGGTGTGTGACGGAGAGGCCTAGGTTGATAGAAACTAATGTGGACGGTGTGTTTATAAAAATTATTAGCTAACAGTTCTTAAGAAATTTCATTTGGAATATCTAGGGAGTGAAAAATTAATTTTAAAAATCAATAAATCGAATTTCCCTCCTTTCGCAAAATAAATACTCCTTGCTACCTTCAGTAGACTATGTTTTATATTGCTTATGAATTCATAATTTAGTTTATACCTCTGTAATGTAACTGAGTTTACAAAGAAAAAAATCAATATGTTAGACAATTATTCATGGTTTTAAGTTTCCGATTGAATCAAACTGATATGAATATTTTCTACTCGAACTATTCAAGGTTGATCGCTACATATAAAAGTTATTTAATGGATCGTTAAGATATTTCATATGTAGTGTGATTTCATCATCAAAAGAGGGATACAGCTCTCAATTATTTTGTCCGTGTGTGTGCGTGATACGTGCGTGTGTATGTGTTTCCGAAATAATAGATAGATGTTCTGTTTGTAAATAGAACAATTTAGTGCTCATTTCATTGTATAGATTGTACATGTATATTGTTTAACGTACCACTCCGAACTTTCATTGCGATTTAATGCATAATATGAATATGAATGCATACTATGAATATTTAATAAAGATTTGCTTTGAAATATAACCTATGCTCTTTAAAAGGAACATAGTAAAGTTCTGTGCGTATATTTTGTAGAATTCATTGTATTGTTGAGTAGATTTAATTATTCAATAAATCCAATCATCGAGATTAGGATTCATTAAAATTCGTACTCGTTTCGTGTTCATTTTCATCTTCAAATTCGTCCATTTCCTGAAAAGCATATGTTGGTGGATAATATCAATAGGATGGGAAATTCAAAACAGGGAAATTCTGCGTGAGAATATTCATATCTGATCAATTCAATTTTGGAAGTAAAAGTCATCAATCTTAAAGTGAAGCCTGCACACAGGGTAAGACAATGAGTTCTGTAAGATTCGTTCTATTTTTTCTAGAGCTAGTCCTTGTAAATTATCCATATACTTGGTTATTCAAACAAACAAACCCCCTGTTTGCGTGCGTTCACTTGTAATGATCACTTGTTTGTTAAGAGACATTTTAAATTGAATGCGTTGACGCATTGTTCTATCATGACAAATCTGAGACAACACGGATATGAATTGAAAACGCATAAAGCTAAAAGTAAGGAATTAGGTCTCGGGTTGACTCACAGGCCCAGTACTTATTCAGTCTGTGCTTATCTTTGGGGGAAGTAGAAGTTTCCTTGTATGAATAAGTAGGGTTATCGAGATTCTAGTACATACGGATAGAGATTGTATGTTGTAAATAAATAAAGTAGGACCACAAAAACAACATAAATGTACTCTGCTGTTCGAATTGACAATTTACATTGGTCTGATTTCGTGAAAATTGCACAACCATTTTTGATTAAGCCATCTACGTTTACTTTGAGAAATGCAACTAATTTATCATTATTATTATTTTACTGCGACTGCAAATACATTTTTTTCACCAAAAAAAAAAATATTTTCGTTTATATACATTTACATGTAATAATCTATTAATTACTGTAATTCCGTAATATATATAGGGTTTCACGTGGAGTTCAAATTTAGATGGCTTTATATTTCAAAGAAGCACAGCAACTTTGGCAAGCACAAGCCCGGATCGACGCTTCCAATAGTAAGTCGTTGTCATATGTACACATGTACGAAAGCCCAGATGGCTCAATCGAGATTCGAAATTCAAAATGCGAGATTCGAAATTCAAAATACGAGATTCGAATTTCAAAATCCAAATTAACCAATCAAAATGTAGGTCACAATAGATTAAAGGGTAGAGAGTACATGTATATAAGCTTAAAATATGACAGAAAGCTTATTCTTCTAATATGTTTACCAAACAACGAAATATTTCTTTTAAAACTATAAATGTTATGATGTATGCTTAGCAGGCCAGTAGCTGTGGGTGTTTGGGTAAAGTACTTATCTATTATATATAAACAATAAGAGGAAATTCGAACCATGAATAAATCATTTCTCTCCGATCTATATTTACATTTTTTAGGGTCCAGGAAGCTTAACTACATGTGTCATTACGACAGAAAAATATTCTATCTACGTTTTAAAAATAATCTTATCTCATTGATTCATAATGGGCAATATTTTGACATTATAAATCATGTCATTATATGCAAACAGGCCTGTAGAAAGTCAGGTTGATAGAAAGCGGGGGGGGGGGGGGTGGAACCAGGTCGAATACACCTCAAATAGTACACTTTAATTGAAATGGAATCGAAGGTTATGTGAATTAAAATTAATCCGTAGCAATAGATTCTGATTTTAGATTAATCTATAGGTTTACCTGCATGCCATTTTTTCCTGCTTGAATGATCATATTCTTATGATTTATTTTACATGAAGATAACTGTTCATGTTTGAGTTAACAATGACACATGTACAAGCGCATGGGTTCACATCCCCCCCCCCCCCCCCCCCCCCACCACCACCACCACCACCACCATCACCGGAATATTTATGACAATTATATTTGTTCTAAAATTGTTTGTAGTGGGTTCGTCATACAGCGATATAGGACAGATCTTTTCTCATTTTTGAGATTTTACAAGTGTCTGTCCGCATTTCGTACATAAAAAGAAAAGGCCTCGAATATGGCTGCGTAACAAATTTTATAAAGTGTACGAAAAATGCGTTCAGGAGGGTCAAATATACACATCGAAATCGTCTAAAATTTACCAGTTTCTGGGGCGCTTTGCCCCCTGGGCCCCCACCAGGGCTTTGTCCTGGACCCATTGGGAGGCCCCCAACCCCCTGCCTACTCGGGTGTTCACATCAAAAGTACCCTGGGTACGCCCCTGGTATGTTTTATGTTCAAGTATGTAATCTCAAGAACCGATAATTTTGCCCGTAATAGTAATATTAGGGTTCTATACTATATCAACCCTTAATAAATATTAGGAGGTATAGACCCCTACTATTATTATGAAACGGTTGAGAGTTATGCCCCTTTGTTAAATGATGTATCTCACTTTGACTATGTAATTAAATCAGTGTAAATATTGTAATTAATATGTGTGTTGATTAAATAGAGTTAACAACAATTGATATTATAAAACAAAAAGACAAACAAAAATAGATATTACATGTTGTGAATAGTCAGGAAGACTTTTTTGAAGCCCTAATTACATTATGATATGGAAGATCTTATAGCCTGTTGATACGGACATACAGAGACATATATGGAGCAGCCACTTGTAAATGGTGTTGGAAATTGATGGTATTCCTATGGAAGGTAAATACTATAAAGAATTGTTCCAGTGTCAGGATATGTTTGACGTTGTGGTTTAATAAATTCTTAGCAATTAACAGAGGCATCCTAGGCAAGTGACTTACTAAATTGTGTATGCAAGTGGCAAGCACAAGTCGTTGCAGGCAAGTGGTATATGCAACTGGCAAAGGAAAGTGACCATAAACAGGTGGCATAAGCAAGTGGCAAGCACAGGTTGTTGCAGGCAGGTGACAGATACAAGTGGTGAAGGCCAGTGGCTACAAACAGGCATAGATCTGACGAGTGACAAGTGCCAGTTGTGCATAGGGGTTAAACATTAAACACCAGGTAGGTGTAAAGAATACATGTATACATTGCAACATGTACTTCTTGTGTTTAGATAAACACCAGATAGGTGAAATTTACTATATTGATCATTGTTCATTAAAACTCGGGTGAACCGGGTACGAGCCTAGACACTCTGTAAACACCCGGCACGTTATAATTATATAAAAGACAAAATTAGGCCTACCAGTTCATGTGGCACATGTAAGTAGGCTGATATAATATGAAGCAGTGCATAAGATAATTTTAAAACGTGGATAGATTAGTATTCTGCCGTTATCACGCACGTAGTTAAGCTTCCTGGAGCCTAAAAATGTAAAAAGATACAACATAGATCTGAGATGAATATATATTCATGGTTCGAATTTCCTCCATTGTTTATATATAGATAACTGAAAAATTTCAAACTAGAATCAATTGTTGGAGGGGTATCATCGGTTAATAGGTTTCATATACGATTTCTCTTAAAGGTATATCATGATGTGTATTCGTCATTATCTGACTTGGTTATCACATACAGTGCAGAATTAATATGTGGGAGCTGTATTCTCTTTGGAGAAGTCGAGAGGCATAGCCTTCATCATGCCTTTCGACTTCTCTAGAGAGAATAGTGGGAGCTGGAACAAATTTTCTGTCTGCCTCCTTTCCCGCTTTCTACGGGCCTGTCTGCATGCTAAGCATACATCAAAACATTTATAGTTTTAGAAGAAATGTTTCGTTTGTTTGGTAAACATATTAGAAGAATAAGCTTCCTGTCATATTTTAAGTTTACATGTATAAACTAAACTAAACTAAACTATATTTATTTCCAATCAAGGGCCTTCAAGGGGCAGCATGAAAATACATACAAATAATGTACATATACATATACAAGTAAAGAAAGAAGTGATTACATAACACATAGTTATATACAAATACAGTGTCATATATTGTTCAAAATAAATTTTCCAGTTATATTTAGAATGGATGGCTCTTCAGAACATAGTATGTAAATGAATTTTTGTTCATCATTGAGTTTGGTAAAAAAAAAAAAAAAAAACTTTTTTCTATAGCACCACAAAAAGATTTTCTTTCATCAGCAAACTTTTCACATTTAATCAAAAAATGGATCTCATCACCTAATAAACCGGAGTTGCATTTGTTACATATTCGTTCATTCCTAGTAATACCAGAATATCTACCAACTTCAATCATTAATTTATGAGCTGATATCCGTAACTTACAAATGATCGCCTAATATCAAAATTTTTAATTTTATTAAGATAGTTCTCAAAACCAAAGTGCTCCTTAAGCTTAAAATAAGTACACAGTTTCCCATCAATTAATTTATTTCGATTATTGTACCAGGTTTCAGTGTATTTATCACAGAGTAATTTCTTTACAATTTTCTTAAATCTATACTGACTAAAATCTCTTAACGGATATCCAATTTTGATATATTCTAAAGCTTTTTCTACTAGTGAGTACCATGACAGTTTACTGTTTAAATGTAAAGATTTACTACATAGATAAGCATCATTAAGTAGTTTAAATTCATTTTGGTTTTCAAGCCTGTACCAATAACAAATGATTGATTTAAAAAATATCATGATGTAGAGGAAATCTCCCCAATTCTGATAGTACAGCAAAATTTGTACTTTTCTTATGTACACCCAGAATACATTTAGAATATTTATGATGAAGCTTCTCACAGTGAAGTGATTTAAAAAGTCTGTCTGGATCAAATGGTGATGATTTTAATTTATTCCATGAACCTATGTACCCACCCCATATTTCAGAATTATATAATAAAATTGGTTTTATTGTGTGGTCAAAGAGATGAGTACTTGTTTTAATTCCTAGTGCTAAACATAAAAAGTCTTTTTTCAATTTATAAAATCCTTTGAGGGCTGTGACCTACATTTTGATTGGTCAATTTGGATTTTGAATTTCGAAATTCGAATCTCATATTTTGAATTTCGAATCTCGTATTTTGAATTTCGAATCTCGAATGAGCCTTCTGGGCTTTCGTACATATGTGTTACTAAGTATCGAGTAATGTTTGCAATGTCTTCTTGAAATTGAAAATCGGGGACTAGTAATAGCCCAGAAAATATTAATTTACCTTAATCTATACTGCGATTAGAGCTTTCTGTGTCTAATGCAATATGATATGCAAAGTCTTACTTTGTTTGCAAATAGGTAACATCAAGTTTCGCTCGTGCATCTTGATCTTTTTAATTCTTGAAGGAACATATAATATCACCGAAATGAAAACCCACGTCCATGATGTTTAATATCTGCATCTGATGCTTATTCAGATGTGACCGGTCAAAAGGGGATGCTTATTCCTCCTAGGTACCTGAGCCTACCTCAGGTATGTCCAGAGGTACGTGTTTTCCCGACTCTTTGATATGTATTCTTCATAGGATTTAAAAGATTGTTTGTTACCCTAACTTGTTCGTGTATATCTCTTGAGTACATTAAGATGAATTGGCTGGCATGGAATACGGAAAACAATGTGACGTCCTGTTTCAAATAAACATTTTAATATGTATATATATATATATTATCCCAATGGTATTTTCTTTTAAGTTTATTGATACATAAAAGAAAACTAAGAACGAAAGAAATGCAATTGTTGTACTACTTTAGTGTAATTTGTGTCTAACCAATGTGAAAACAAACTGATGACATCATAACTGTTACGTGACGATGGGACACGTAAACAATTTGTTGTCTATAGCATGTAAATATCGACAGAATATGGAATATTTATTATGTATGCTGCAGAATATGTTTCGAAAAGAATTTATCAATATTATGAATTATATAATTTTATTTTCAATTATTGACAATTGTGTTTAGTGGAAGTAAAATCTTATTTAACGTGTCAGTCCGATTCCCTTCTCATATAAATTGAAATTAAGTGCGGGCATATGATACTAGGACGCATACTTTTACAGTCTTTTTATACACCGGGGGAATGGCAATACATTAACGTACACGGAAAACATTCAAAGAAAACTCTAGAATGTCAACATAGATTGTAAATTGTTGATAATTATGTATTACCGAAAGTAGTATGATTCTCTCATAACATTCGATGAATACAGTCAATTGGATCAATATTTAGATCCAGGGGTAGTGGGGTGTGTTTTTTTTTCTTTTCTTTTAGGGTGCGTTCGTAATCTATCTAAACTACCGCGCATATTTTTCAACTTGTTATGATACATAATGGTCTCGTGTAAACACTCAAAACGTAGCTTCCTCCCTTTGTTAAAGACAGGATCCCTGGATATACATGTACCAGGAGTGGGATCAGTTTCCTAGGAAGAGTAAGCATCCCTTGACAGCCGGTCGTATATATCCGGCATGAGCTCTAAATAGGTAAAAGAAGTAATCCATAACCAAACTAAGTACGTAAGAACGGTCTAAAATTGATTTGAAACACATCAGACAGTATTTAACCATATTTGCGAAGATGATCATTATAACAACTATAGATTTTGCGAAAAGCCAACTTTAAACACAACTGTTGAAACTTATTTGACAGTAGCCTGTCTAGTTTTAAAAGTTGATCATACGCAGAACATACTCGTGCATATCGAATCCATTGAGAGACAAAAACACCATTTACAGATGATAATGGAATATTTCCACAAACTATGGGAATTTGACGACGGAGGAAACTGACGTAATCTCGTCTGTAATCTCGTTACAAGTCAATTTGCCGTTTACATTTATGTTCGGTGAAATATCCGAAGTTCACATACCTGCTTATCTTATACTTTGAACATCCATGCCACTCATGATGAATATACGGAGAAACTGTACTCCAAATTGAGGGACAAGGAACTAAAGAGCTCACTTTTCCGAAAACTCTTAACAGATTAAAGTGTTTCAATGTTTGTTATATAAAGATTACATATTTTTGTTTATTTTATACTCTCCGTTTACAACTCGTTTCAAATAGGAAAAAGTTTGCTTTACACATCATCTTTGTCTAGATGTTATGTGCCTTTGTAATGAAAATACATATTTGTCTTTTCAAGCCACTGTCTTCTTATATTACTAAAACAAACTCTTATATCATCAACTACAGCAAAACAGTTCTAGTCATTTTAAAACGAATGCATTTACTTGTGCTAGATACTGGTTATAAATATAAAGTTCATGAATCTTTTGGAGCGTTTTCTTCTCTTTTTATCAGGTTTGCGATTGCTTTCACGTTCAAAACGTTTTATGTAAAAATCATAAGTATTGCACATTAGCAATCTTGCCAAAGTAATACTACATACGAGGGCTGTTCGATATGTAATGTGTATTGTACGATATCTTAAAAGCATTCGACTCAGTGAAATGAACCTTCCACCCCTTCAATATATTCTCCTCGGTTTGAAATACATGTACATAATTTCAATGTAATTGAATCCATTTCTGAAATTCGTCACTGTACGCTGATCTAGATAGACCTTCGAGGCACTGATTGATAGCTGAACCAAATATGGAAAGACCTTATACTATTTATTCGAAAAATAAGATTTATCTTTAAATCAAAGAAATATATTTTATTTTAAATAGATATCTATATCTCTCTAAAAAGAGATACCTCTCTCACATAGGGAGATATCTCGTTCACTTAGAGATATCTCTTTTACTTTTAAAGATATCTATTACACTTTGAGAGATATCTCTTATACTTTAAGAGATATCTCTTTCAATTTGAGAGGTATCTCTTTCACTTTCAGAGATATATCTTTCATTTTGAGAGATATATATTCTGCTTTGAGAGGTATCTCTTTCACTTTGAGAGATATCTCTTTCACTTCGAAAGATATATCTTTAACTTTGAGAGATATCTTGTTCACTTAAAGAGATATCTCTCTAAGAATTCCTAGAGAGATATCTCTCGAGGTACAAGAGATATCCCCTTAATCGTTGAAAAAGAGATATCCCTCAAAGAGAAAAGGATATCTCTTTCCAATATTTTTATTAGTTTGAATACTTAAGGAATTCTCCCTAAACCGGAAGCCCGCCAAGGCAAATCTTATCATGATGGCTGCAATCCCGAACAAAGATTAGTGTATAGAAGTAACAAAAAACAACAAAAAAATAAATTGATAAAATATGTGAGCTAAACTGGATTTAGCCTCTAGACAACTTGATAATGTTACCCGAACCACCTCTTCGACCTTTTCCGCCTTTTGTACACTAGAAGGATTTTGCTTGGTTAAAAAATAGGGTTACATCATATCAATGGCAATGCAACAGGGAGACGTCATTATGATCACCGGAAAAAAAATCTAAGTTAAAGTCCTTTTACCTTGATAGAGAGATATCCAAAGCGTAAATAGATATCTCTTTTGTTTAAAGAGATATATTTTTAGTTAAATAGATAACTCTTTTGTTTAATGAGTTATCTCTTTTGGTTAGAGAGATATCTCTCTAGAGTAAAAAGATATCTCTCTAACTTACAGACATATCTTTACAGCCAATATAGATTTATCTCTAGTGTGAAGATATATCTCTCTTATCTAAAGAGACATCTTATTTTACGAATAAATAGCCATAGGGCTTGTCGGGATTTGTAAAGACGACCAGATAAGACCTTTTTAAGTTTTGGAAAAAGGACAAAGTCGCATTGGGCTAGATTTGGAGAGTATGGTGGGTAAATCCTGACACAGGGCGTCATTTATGATCATATTTCTTACGGATTTTTTTAGTATAACATCTCAGTAATACCGACTTTAACACGTTTGCCCTTCGGCACCAGGATTCGTAGAGTTATACCATCACATGAGAAGAATATGCAATAAAGAACCTTTTTTGTGCTTATGGGTTTTAGCAACTACAGGCCTTCTACCGTGTTAGTCAGCATGTCGATTCGATATGTCCCTGTGAGCTCGAAATAAAAGACACCACAGAGTTTTCCACTTCTGCTTCCTACTTAGATATTTTATTGAAAGTAGACATTAACAGCAAACTGACAACTGTATGACAAACGGGATGATTTCAGCTTCTCCATCGTCAACTTCCCATATTTATGTAGCAATACTCCATTATCACCTGCATATGGTGTTTATGTCTTTCAGCTGATTCGATACGCAAGTGCTTGTTCTGCGTATAGTCAGTTTCTAAATCGAGGCAAGCTACTGACAAACAAGTTGTTGGTACAGAAGTTGCAACAGTCTCGATTGAAGTCAGCATTTTGCAAATTCTATGGTTGTTATAACGATCTAGTTCGTCAATACAATCTATCATTGGGTCAAATGATGTCTGACGTGTTTCATACCGATTTTTAGGTCGTGTTTGGCACGCTGATTTTGACTATGGATAACTCCGTTAACTTGATCAGGATATAGGGTGGGTGTGACCGGTCGACAAGGGAGGCTACTGACAAACGTGTTGATAGTGTAGCTGTTTCAATAGTCTCGTTTAAAGTCAACATTTCGCAAATTCTATTGTCGTTATAACAATCTAGTTTGCTAATACAACCTATCATTGCGTCAAATGTTGTCTTACTTGTTTCAAACCGATTGTTAAACCGTACTTGACACACTGATTTTGACTAAAGATAACTTCGTTTACGTGTTCAAGATATAGGGCCCACGGATGTTGTGACCGATAGACAGGGGATGCAATGCTAGGCACCTAATCCCACCTATGGTATATCCAGGGGTCTGTGATTGCCCAACTCTCGATTTTGTTTTACCTTTAGGGGTTATGAGATTGATCACTGTTCGTTATCTTCACCTTTCATTTTGTTTCCGTTTTTTCTTACTAGTTCGAAATAATGAACTCATGTTTCGTCACCAGTAGCAATGTTTGCAAATTGTATTTGATTGAATTTGGGTAACATTTTGAGCAATTTGTACTCGTACCTGTTTTAGGTCATCTGTCAAGATATGCGGTATCCATCTGGCAGAAGAAATCTTTCGTATTTTCAAAATGCGCTTCAAAATGAAATGCACCCGCAATAGCGATATGCCAACAACTTTGGCAATATCATGAATCGTGTATCGTCCATCACTTTCAATTATTTCCCTGACTTTTGAGACATTTGCCTTGCCTGTTACAGTCACAGGTCGGCCAGGTTTTGCTGCATCTTTGATCGAACAATATTTTTATAAAGATTGTAGACGACTGTATCAACACGGAAGAGGCCCCTGTAATGTCTTTATATTGGACACATCGTCAAGTCTTGGGGAAGACGGCTTCACTCAGATGAAAGATGTATTTAAGACTATACTAGACGGTAAGATTTCTAATTTTAAGTTAATATTATGATATCCATTCTTATATTGCACACTACCCTACTTCATATATTTAATATATTGATAATGGACATGATTACAGAGTATGCTTGCCATTCAGAAATTGATGAAAATGTATGTGTCATCGTTTGTGGAAGAAATACCAGGTTTCAACATTATTATTCAAATCAATACGCTGACATTAAAAGGCATGTCGGTGAGTCAAATCTAGATTTCCATTTTGAATTTATGCATGTCGATGATATTCTTCTTACATGTTTATAATTTACGAATGAACATCTAGTGCTTATTAATTACTTATTAATTTATCAGAACATGTCCAGAAATGAAAAGAAATTTATATTAGAATCATTACAAATTCATAAGCAAATGGGTTGGTCAGTTGGTGTTTAACGTCCCGCTCGATAACTTTTCACTCATATGGCGAAGTCATCTTTGCCTATGAAGGGCCGCAAAAGTTAGACCTATGCTCAGCGCCTACCGCCTTTCAGCAAGGAGGGATATTTAACGTGCCACACCTGCTGCGACATGGGAATACGAGCTCTCATCCGAAGGACCGCTCCATTTAGACGCCTCTTACGACAAGGACCTATTCTTTCTGAACCCCTACGAAAATAAGCTAATGGGTAGCATATGCTAAATGCACGTGCTAAATGGCTAAACGGAGTATTTCCCACATGAGGATTAGTTACATTATACAGATAAGATCAACTTTGAATGACTCACAAACTGAAATAGCAAATCAAGGAAATACTATAATTGCAATTTAGAAATGAAACAGGAAGTAGATAAAGATCAGGCAGATTTTGACATAATTCAGGAAATTAATAAAGTACAGGCTGTGATTGACATAGCACATGGATGTAATAATGGCCATGTACTTAGACATAGTGACCTTGAAAAACATTTGTTGTAAAAGTAACGGCATATAGTATCCAATTTCTTAACATTGAAGAGTTTAAGAAATTACTTGGATACATTTTCTTACGATTTGGATCCATCAAACTGGGCGGAAAACTGCATCGATGTACATTCTGTATCAATAAATAGATTTCCCGTCCAATATATTGTATGGTATAGTTTGATAGTCTAAAACAAAATCACTTGATTTCCTTAATTGAATTTGCAAATCAATGAGGAAAATATTAATGTTATCCAACTCTATGAAAACGTTACCAACAATATTAAATTGTGACACGTATCGAAGGTTTATGAATCGTCTTATTTTTCATTCATATTCTTAATATAATTTAAAATTATATGCATGAAAGGTGAATATAACGAACAGTGACATTTAGAATTAACGTGACGTACATTTGTTCAGTATTGTTGTTTAACTTAGTAAAGGACCACAGCTATGCTCTTATGGTGTGTCATTCCTCGAATGTAACATAATTTCATCATCGAAAGAATGATAAAAGCCTATGTGGATTTTTGTGATTTTTTTTCCACGCTTCAGACAAAGTGTGTTAACGAGCCATTGAATAACATTTTGATGTAATGGGCCATCTTAAGCTTAAGGATCATGACATAACATAAAGACTTTCTGATCTCTGTTTTACCTAGCACAAATTGTACTATGGAAAATACCTTGAATATGTCTTAATGAGATGTGTGTTTGCACTACTCTTAATTTTGTATTTTGTATGGGATTTAATAGATTTATCACTGTTCGTTATCTTCACTTTATTCATACAGGACATGTACACTAAACGAAAATAATAAGAAAATAGAAATGTAGTTTTTAAGACTTCTTCATAACTGAGTTATTAATGATAAACCTTTCAATGGGATTTTCAAATCGCAATGGGTCAACGTGAATCAATTGGAGAAATATCCGTCTAATTATATCAAAAGTGTATTCCAACAACAGGCAAGTGCAGTGAATATTAGATTTTCTATGTATGCATTCAGTTTTGTTCAAATCGTGTGTATCACTGACTATGTTTTATAATCATATCGAATGAGATGAATCCTTGCCTTTCATTAATAAGAATCTAAACATATATTAGCATAATGACCGTCTAGTGTATCATCTTAATGTGAATATTTTTATCTTGGAATACTTTTACCCCCAGAACCAACAGGACTCTATCCGGCACCCAACAGTCCAAGACGTAAAGCAAATCCCTCCGCATGTTTATTTTTCTTTTGGTTTGGTTCTTAAAGAGAGTTAATGACGATACTACTATAAATGATCACGATGCCTTAAAGAAAATGTTGATCGACACTAGATTTACCCCCCCCCCCCAAAAAAAAAATATAACGCCAGAGTAGAACTTTTTGAGATTTGCTTAGGATGTGTGAAATTTTAAAACTTTCTTATGGTAAGCATCCAATTTTTCCTTTTAAAACACCTTTCTTGTAAATTCATTAGTCCATAGAATGAGTATTTTAATGACAATTTATTCTCTACTTTGAATAAGATGATGTGGAGTTTGGGGGGTTGTCTCCTCTGGCTGCTGCTTTTTTCCTTTCCCTAGGAGCAATTCAATCTGGTAAGCTATCTGAAAACGAAATTTGACTGCTCGGTGAAAGATTTTATTTCCCCCGTAATATAGCTTGCTATACGCCACTTAAATGATAGCAATTATGTTTTTCAAGATCTGTTATCCTTGTTCATATTTGAGATTTTGCATATCTTTATAATGTATTTCTATCAAATTCCTTGTAACGGAGAGAGAGAGAGAGAGAGAAAGACAAGGATTGATTGAATATTGTTGTATGTCCCTCTCGAGAGAATATTTCACTCATATGGAGACGTCACCATTGCCGGTGAAGGGCTGCAACATTTAGGCCTATGCTCGGCACTTATGACCATTGAGCAGGGAGGGATCTTTATCGTGCCACACCTGCTGTGACACGGGACCTCGGTTTTTGCAGTCTCATTCGAAGGACCGCCCCATTTTGTCGCCTCTTACGACAAGCAAGGGGGTACTGAGGACTTATTCTAACCGGATCCCCACGGCATACACGGACAAGGACAGACGAACGAATCAACAAGGATAGAGAGAAAAAGATAAACACACTCTAATCTTTTTCTTCCATCATTTTTCCATTACTACAATTACATTGTTACCTTTTCGACGATTTGTTGAGTTTCATAACTTATAGCATTTGTCTGATTTTTTCTTTTAACTTTTGCTGTATTTTAGCTTATACGAGAGTCATAAATGGTTTGCATATTCATCCTCGAATAATTCTTATTTCGGATGGAAAACCGACAGATTTTACTCGTATTAGTGACGCTGAAGACTCGCCTCAATGTGAACGAGAGGAGGTACGTCAGTAATGCTACGTTAAACATGTATATGTAATAAGAAATCAAATGGAAATATATTGCACATTTTCTTAATCTGCTCGTAAGTGGGTTCAAATCAATTGGTTTGCTGTATAGGAGTTGTTTTATTTTATATCTAATCTTTAGGATAAAAATCAGCTGCTGCAACTCACAAGAAAGATCGGAAGGCGCCACCCCATATTTTGTATACCTATAGGAAAAGACCCGGATGTGGTTAGTACATTGTTCACTCTCATGTCGTTTAGTCGTCCAGGTGTGTTTCACACTCCTCGTCACAGGGGATGATTACTCCTCCTAAGCACCCGATTCCACTTCTAGTGTGTCCAGGGGTCAGTGTTAGCATAACTCTTAATATTGTATTCTTTATAGGAATTATGAAATTGATCATTACTCACCATCTTCACCGATTCATTCGTCTAAAAGGAATTTTCTTTCTTTTTTTCTATTTAAGGCATTTTTGGAATTTGTCAGCGCTCATTCAAGAGGAGGAAAAATAGTGTATCCGTCAGAAGCTGAACAATTTGCAAAACATTCAACAAATATAGTAAGGACACTAATTATTTATTGAAAATTATTTGAACTGCAAATGTGATGTATTCAGTTTTAATAAATGATTGTTCATTATCATTATCCTTTTCAACTAAGGAAAATAAATTTCAAATTATTATCATTTGACAGCGAGCAGCATCACTCTTGCATTTTACGATGAAGAATGATGGTTATGACAGAGAAATGATATTAACATTACTAGCATGCAATATGCCCGGAGAAGAATTCACACAAATGGACCAGGTACTACGACACAAAGACAATAATATGCATGTCCTATACACTGATATACATATAATAGTACCTACTAGCATTTCATAAAAATATGAGCTACGAGTATATGTTCTCTTCAGAATGATATAGTTGATATATGCACAAAGAAATCATTGTACACTCATTTGGATGAAATAACGGATGAAGGTTTTGACGAAATGGATGATCTACACAAAGAAAGATTTTCACACCTACCCTTCCTTGGCACACGAGTTATAAGAGGACCTGATTGGAGGTATAACAACCAAGACAATTATGGACCCGGTACAGTTGTTGGACATTTTAGGAACGGTAAAAATTAGAACAAGAACTCTATCTTTTTTATGGGAATTCAAGTATAGATATACAATAAGAAAAATAAGCCTCCAACGTACATTCAAATAGTCACAAATTCTGCTGCCTCACTTGTGTGGCCCGTTGTTTTGTTTTTAAGAAAACGTAGTGTATTAAACGAAACTGGAGCATTTTTTATTCATGTATAGTATAAACGTTCTGCAGGGTGCCTTATGGTAGAGTGGGATACTGGGTCGGTATTTGACTACAGATACGGGTCATCAATCTTTGAGAAAGACAAGTATGACGTCATTGTATGTGATGAACCACGAATGCTAGAGAATGAATTGATTGCCGTCGGCTGTTTAGTCAAAAGAGGTATAGTGAATGAGACCAAACTCATACTTCATTCTTATCTTCAAAAAAACGAAACAGTAAAAATAAGGAATGATTTATTTTACCGTAGGTCCAGATTGGAAGTGGGGAAATCAAGATGGAGGTGATGGAACTATCGGCTCAGTGTACCGAGTCAAAGACGATATTATTGCTTGTGTACGAACTGATAAATCAAGTAATCTTACAAATCAGCATGTGATTTGAAAACTTTGACCTTCAATATCGGTTACGTGACCTCTATTTGTTCGTATATATACATATATATATACAGGTACGATGGTCAAACGGTCAGACGTATGATTACAGGTTTGGGTATCATGGGAAATTCGACATTCAAGTATGGTAAATCCTTTTGTCATAAAACTTCAAATCGCTAAATAATTTTCTTTTGACGATGACTCTTTGATGAAATGGAACATTTTGCAAATGTTCATACTTATATAAAATGGAAAAGGAAAAAGTATAGAACATTGATCAATGTCATAAATTTAACCTTCGATACTCTGTAGCGTCTTTGCCCAACTCTCTCTCTCTTTCTTGTATTCCCTGTGGGAGTTTTTAGATTGATCACTGTTCGATGTCTTCATCTTTCTTTAGCGATCCCTTCTCGTCAGAATCAATGGACTATTTACAAGATCAGAAGAGGAAAGCCACTTTGAGTCGAACATATAAAATACCATTTCAGTCTCCTGGAAATACATTCACGGAAGGTACCTTATGTTCTACTACACTACTGTTGGAATACCCTGTATATTTGCATTACCATAGTGTAATAATGTATCAACCATGAAAAGCAATTACCTTATAAGCACCCCACTCTGCTTCTGTTGCAGCTCCCCGTGACCATGATTCAAAATTTGATGAAACACCACGTGACTCTCGGTTACTTAGTCCTCAACGATTAAAGGTAATAAAAGGGTGTTATTTCAAAAACAACAGAACGAATGATGATTTGTCATCAGATAAAGAATCTGATGAAACAACAGAATCGTCATTATCCATTGCTGTAAATCAATGGATGTGGAAAGATTGCGATGGAAAATGGAACCCGTACCCCAGAAAGATAAATGACAGAATTAACCAGTGTTACAGGAGAAACCCAAATTCTACTGTAGTTGTGGCAATTAAAGAACACTCGTAAGTGCAAAATGGTCATGAATCCTGTCAATTGTTATACAGCTACTTGCTTGATAAACAAAACTTTGATTTCAGTGATCTTATTTCTTTTTTAGTTTCAGAGTGGTGATGTCAAAAAATATACAGATAGACTTAATGAACAGAGAGACGTTCGAAGTGAAATTGCTAAAAAAAATGAATAGAATTTGTTAAACTGCATTTGTTACTTAAATTCTGCAAAGCTGTGTTTGTCGTCAGTTACAGTTTCACCAACGCTGTATCAATCTACAATGATAATAATAGTAATGAAAAGCAAAAGATGTATATAGCGCCTTATATCAAATAAATAACCCTAACGTGCACTCCAAGGGAAAGAAGAGGAATAAAACAGTGAAACACAAGTAAATGTAATTGATTGACATTATGACATAAGATTGTATGTCTGTAAAATTAAAATAACAAGAAACAAAGTTACCAGCCCATGATTGTTCGTTGCTAGTCATGAACTGTAGATCATCTGTTACTAGACATGAACTGTAGATCGTCCGTTACTAGTCATGAACTATAGATCGTCCGTTACTAGACATCAACTGTAGATCATCTGTTACTAGACATAAACTTATATAGTTCGTTACTAGTACATGTACTGTAGATCGTGTGTTACTAGACATGAACTTATATCGTTTGTTACTAGTACATGTACTGTAGATCGTGTGTTACTAGACATGAACTTATATCGTTCGTTACAAATACATGAATTGTAGATCGTCCGTTAACATACATGAACTGTAGATCGTCTGTTACTAGACATGAACTTATATCGTTCGTTACTAGACATGAACTGTAGATCGTCCGTTACTAGACATGAACTGTGGATCGTTCCTTACTAGACATGAACTATAGAGCGTATGTTGATAGACATGACCTGTAGATCGTTCGTTACTGGACATGAACTGTAGATCATCCGTTACTAGACATGATATGCAGATCGTCCGTCACTAGACATGAACTGTAGATCGTCCGTTACTAGACATGACCTGTAGATCGTTCGTTACTGGACATGAACTGTAGATCATCTGTTACTAGACATGAACTGTAGATCATCTGTTACTAGACATGACATGCAGATCATATGTTACTAGACATAAACTTATATAGTTCGTTACTAGTACACTGAGTGGCCAAAAGTATTGCAACAAACATGGTTGACGTCATCACAATGTAAATAACAGCTGCATGGAAAAACCCAACTTTCAATGAAATAAACATTATTTATTTACCATCTTTTTCTAGTATTTTGTTGCAAAGTCTTTCTGAATAATAACTTGTCGTAGTCTTGAAGCATGGAAGCTACGGATATATGTTTGAGAGAGGTCATTCCAAATTTTTGTCACTGTAGCCATTAGGTCATCCCGGTTTTTAATATCATCAAACTCACGGGACAGTTTGATTTTGATACAACGCCAGACATTTTCAATGACATTAAAGTCCGGGGACTGTGCAGGCCAGTTGAATTTTGGAATACCGTTTCTTATTTCCAAGTATTGGTCTGTCTTGAGGAGTGGGGGTGGAATTATCGTCTTGGAAAATAAATTGCTGATTTCCAAAAATTTTGCTAACAACGGGCCATAAGTGATTATCCAGTAATTCAAAATACCTTGGTGAGTTTAGATTTCTATCAACAGGTACACGAACACCAATACCATAATAGGTAATACACCCCTAAAACATACAACTTACTCTCACGGGCGTTTTGCGTTGGTTCAGACGGTAAGGTTTCCTCTTCTCGGACGATTTTCTCCACAAACTTACAGAGTTATTTTGTCCAATGACTACCTGTGTTTCGTCTGAGAAAATAACTTTCTACCACTGTTCAGATTTCCAATGTCTTTTCCTCGGCACCACAAAATTCGGCGTTGTTTGTTTACTTTAGCGATTGTAAGCGTTTTCTGAATTTTGCCCCTCCTGTATCCTTCCTGGTGTAACTTACGACGAACAGTTCTCATGGACACATTTGTACCTTCATTCCTATTAAAAGTTGATGTAATGTCTTGAAGAAATTGTCTTCTGTTAGTTTTCAGAAAGCGATAAAGTTTCCGATCACCCCTCTCATCTATCACTCGGGGCCTTCCTCTCCGGGGATCGTTTTTAACACTTTCTTTTTGACGGAATGTTTTCAAAACTCGTCCAACAGTGCTTCGATGGATTTCCAATGATTCACTAATTTTGTTGTCATTAAATCCCTTTGAATTTAGAATTACAATCCTTTCCTTTAGATCCTTTGACAATTCTCTCTCATTCTTCGACATTGTTTTCATTCGATACCTTACCGGAAATCGTCTGCTACTTTGAATTACAAACGGTTCCCCATATAATTCGTACCCTAGTTAATTCGCATACCTGACATCACGACCCAAGCTTACTTTGTTAAGCGTCAGCAATAAAAATAAAATTTGAAGCGAGTAAAATTGTGATGACGTCAGCCATGTTTGTTGCAATACTTTTGGCCACTCAGTGTACATGTACTGTAGATCGTGTGTTACTAGACATGAACTTATATCGTCCGTTACTAGACATGAACTGTAGATCGTTCGTTACTAGACATGACCTGTAGATCGTTCGTTACTAGTCATGAACTATAGATCATCCGTTACTAGACGTGCACTGTAGATCGTCTGTTACTAGTCCATGATCTGCAGATAGTAATTTTCCAAAAAGGATAAAAAGTGAGTTTGTACGTGAAATGTATAGTGGTGAATGATTCAGCTCAATCATCCTTCTACGGCAGTTCATTTTACACGGAATGTGAACAACCTACAAGTTCACAAAAGATATAAATTTTCTCTGAACACTTGGAGTTTGCAATATCTTTTTACACTTCTCTTCATCAAAGTACAACAACAGTCATGTAACATTGTCCACTATATCTGTCGTGCTAATTTTTTCTTCGTAATTGTTACGTAAAAAGAAAAAGGTTAAGATAATGAACATTGATCAATCTCAAAAATCCGATAAAGAATACAAAATGAAGGACAGAGCAAACACTGACCCCGGAAACAAAAGATATTTCTCCATTTTGTCACTGAACTGACTTTTGCTATCACTTTATAATGCATAAGTAGATATCACTACTTACCAGGGAAAGTACTGTGAATGTTATATATTACTGATAAGTCCTGTCATTTTGCTGTTAGTAAATAAATTTACCTTACATAGTGTTTTGCGGTGTGACCGTTGAGACGAGCGAAAATCCTACAACATTTTGCAACACGACTTTGGGAATCATTTAATGCAGGGACTATATAACGCGGTTGATGTAAACAGTGCATTGTGACGTCATCATTAGCTGCGATTTTTTTCTCTCTTTCAAACCAAGAAATTATCCACAACAAAACGTACGAAAGTATGGAAAAGATTGTCTGGACTTTAAAATCATTCATGGTACTTTCGAAACTATCTATTTATTTTATCTGCGGGGGTTGTCAATGAAGTATACTGCAGTGATAGCGACATTTTTCTGGAAGCATTATAGGAAGTCCCTATCATTTTTCAGCTGATGAAGAGCAAATCACGTGACTCAATTGTGTAATCATTGGAGCGAGGTCGCCGTGTCTCTTTCTGACTCAAGCTTCGTTCGCTATTAATTCGGATTCGTAATTTATCAAAAAATATGTTATTCAAATTCAAAACTGAATTACTTTCCATTTAGATGTTTTAAGATTATGAAAGTACTGTAATGAAGATAAACCACAGTGGTAAATATTGAATTTTCTTGCCAAAATATTTTAGATATGTTTTGCACTAATTACTCCGCTTATCTGATAAAGACATAGTGCTCAGGGCAGGCGTGACCGGTTGACAAGCGATGCTTACTCCTCCTAGGCACGTGATCCCACCTCTGGTATATCTAGAGGTCCGTGTTTGCCCAACTCGCTATTGTGCATTCCTTACAAAAGTTATGAGATTGATCACTGTTCGTTATCCTCACCTGTCACATGCTAAATTCTTATTCAGATTCAATAATGAATTACATGCACTTCTCGATACTTTTTAGGTGACCCGAGTCACTTGTGCGTCGCCCGTTGTCCGTTAACAATTTTACATTTTCAACTTCTTGAAAACTACGAGGCCAACCATATTTGGTGTGAAACTTCTTTAGGTACTGGAAAATTTATTATTTTAGCTCCCCGGGGCCTCATTGCTAAGGCCAAAACTACAAAATAAAATGTCTAATTTCAAACAATCTTCTTTACTCTCACACATGTAAGAGGAAACCCAAAATGCATGATTACTATGTCCATGAAGCCATTTACTAAAATTGTGAAATGCATAACCCTTTGATTAGGACTTCAATGTCTAGGTAGGGGGTAAATAAAGATATTTTAAATCTTAGAAAATCTTCTTCTTTTCTCAATGTGAGAAAAATCAAATGAATGCATATAATTTTCATGAATTTCGGTACCTAATTTGTGAAAATCATGGTTGCATTAGGGGTTTATACCGAGGGTGAGGGCAACATGGCTCTCTGGTGAAACTGTATTGAACCACAGAAAATCTTATTTACTCTCAAGGTGGGTGTGACCAGTCGACAGGGGATGCCTACTCCTCCTAGGCACCTGATACCACCTCTGGTATATCCAGGGGTCCGTGTTTGCCCAATTCTCTATTTTGTATTGCTTATAGGAGTTATGAGATTAATCACTATTTGTCATTTTCCTTTCATATGTGTGACGAAAACCTAAATCATGGTTATGATATCCATGAAGCCCTCTACCTAAATTATGAAAGTCTTGACCCATGGTTTAGTTATCTAGGACTGTCTAGTGAAAATGTATTAAATTTTAGATAAATATCCTCCTCAGATATATGAGAAAATCGAATCACTTGACAAACATAATCATCAAATGCATTGTGATAATGGAATATTGCTAAACGAATATGAAACTGACGATGGAGAAGCCGAAGTCGTCACATTTGTTATAAAGTTGTGTTATTAGTTTGAAGTTGACATCTACGTTGAATAAATTATCAAAATATGAACCAGGTGTGAAATACTCTGGTGCCCTTTATTTCAAGTTTGCATGAAAATGAGTGTTGCTAATGGATAAATGTCGTCCATATATCTAAGATCCGAATTAAAGGCCACAACAAGGTATTTCTTCTTCTCAATTAGAAGAATACAGAATCAGAACAGTTAATGATAGCACACAATTTGTGCCGATTGGGATTCCAATAAACTGTTGAAAGACCCATGTTGAAGAATACAGAATCAGATCAATTAATGATACAACACAAATTGTGCCCATGGGAATTCTTATATGATCACCAAAGGCGCCATAGATATTGTCAATGAGGAACTCCAGTATCTAATTAATATCAACTTCAGAGCACCTGTTCGTAGAATCAGGGTAATGTTTCACGAGTATTTTTATTCAAATGTACCTTTGGGGGATCTTTTTTTTATCTCAAAACTACGAACGGTTATATCAGCAGTAACTAAACTTCTGAGGATAGTTTTTACATATGTATTTAATGTAATATTCAGAATAAGAGCGACAAAACCACAAAACATAACAAAAATAAAGGTCCTGCAAATGATTTGGTACAATATCTAAATTCAGAAATTCGAGGGAATATCTTCATCTTTTAATCTAATATCTGTAACTTCCTTGGTAATCGTATTCACCATTTTTTTCTTTTTAAGATGAATTCTGCACCTGTAAAGCGAATTGAATATTTACTATACTTCATTACGTGAAAACAATAATATAGTCTGCTTCTAATTATTACAAACCCATATAATTCCCGTTGATATTGCATTTTATAATGCCCATTATCGTTATTATCGGATATTTAAAAATGTGCGTTAAACATTCAAACTTACAGATGCCCGTTGAGATCAATAATACAAGTTGCCATTGTGGGCTTTGAATTAAAACTTTCTATGGTCTTATTTGCTTCTTTTGTAAATTCATTCCATACACCATTTTGTCCTCTCCACTGCCAAATCCTATAACTGCGAGTATCACTGGAATGGTCAGATATTCCTGTTTGTTTATTCATAATTGTTGCAATATCTGACTTCTTTCCAGGTGGCTCCAAAACTGACTCTTTTGAATTAGAATTATATGAAATTGAATCGTTTCGAAAATACGTCACAACGGCCTTTCTAGCATTACCATGACCTAGAATAAAATCACGAATCTTCAAATATAGTTTTATGGTAGACAAATAAAGGACAGTGGTTTAATGGAATTGATAGAATGAGACAGGGACAATGGAAGTCGATATAACTTAATGTTGTTGTTCTGTAGAGGCCTGCGATAGACATAAACAAAATACCTGACCGGTAACATTAATCATGTTTACATTGAATTTTTTTTGCACCTCCATGAAAAGTATATGTATGAAATCCTGTTTATGGTCATTGGTGAAGAGAAATAATTAAGTAATTGTGATGTAATTATTGTGGCATGTTCATGCGCATAAATTATGCAAACAAAATTATTTTACCAGATATTTTGTCTTCGCATGAACTCGGGCCTGCTGTCTTTCCTTCTGTCTGCTTTTTCAAGGAATCTGCTACATCTGGGTCGAATGGATCGCTTCAGTAAAAATTTGTATTACATTAAGCATGGTAGTATAACAATATTCTTTTAAATTGACAGAGCTTCTATCACTAGAGGTTTCCCAATAAAACTAACTAGGTCGTATATAAATGTACCTCACTACGCTTCACCCATTATGACGTCACAATGAAAACGCATGTCGTATGACGGAGAAGATATCATAATTTCCTTATCTACATGTACTATCACTCTCAATAAACTGAATTTTTGTAAAGTATAAAGTTCCTTTTTAAATGCTACCCCAATGATTATTCAGTAAACACTGTGCAAGGTGAAGATAACGAACGATGATTAATCTCATAACTCCTAAAAGCAATACAAAATAGATAGGTGGGCAAACACGGACCCCTGGACACACCAGAAATGTGTATCTAATATATTTAATATCTAATCCGACACCTGTGTAATCCGTTTCAATGGGCATTCCGACTCTTATTTTCATTAATATCAACGTCATACTTTTATTCTTTTTTACACTGTTTATTCTGACAAAAATATGTTCCCCAGTGCATGCCGAATTAAACAGGTTTCACTGCATCTTATTTCTCTTCGGTGTGATATGTTTTCAATTTTTTGATGAAGGTTTCCGTATGATATATCAATCACATTGTGTGTAAAGTGCAAAACGTTGTTCATTTGTATCTTCTGTAACCTGTAATAATTTTGGATAGACATTCTAAATATACCAGTATATCTGATTGATTGATTGATTGTTTTACGTCCCGTCGAGAAGTTTTAACCAACAATCGGTGAAGTACCACACATTTAGACCTACATGTATACTTAGCGTTCAGAGCCGTGGCAATGAGGATTATGTAACGTGACAGCGCCTGTCGCAACATAGGGCATCCGTTATGAAGGTCATATAAGAAAGACCCGTGGTTGTCTCTTCTACATGCCGAGCATTTGGCGAATCAATCACTACCCATGTTGATGTCGTAATGCCGCTATGTCACGTGTGATGTTCCAACCCAAGACCTTCCGGCTACGAAGTGAACTGAGCAATCGCGATCGTTGATAAGTACTGTGAACAACTGCTGACCATTATATTAATGCTATAGTATTTATAGAAATGCCACCGACAGAGGTAGTTTGCTGATGAATGTCAATATGTTCTTAAACTATAGCATATTTTAGTACATGTTTTTACATATTCTTGCCCCCAGCACTTTTCGTTTAAAAGGATTTCGCATACGGTAGATCTTTCTACGTAAATCATTAACACCTCAGTTTGTAACCAACATGCACATGGACTTTTACTCATTTGTAGGGCCTCTTTATCTTTTCTAAAAATAAAATGTATGGCCTCTTGATGTTTTCAAAACATTAAGAGTCACGTCGAAAGCTAACGTCACCAGGATATGTATGGCAGCTCTGCTGAAGTCAACATCTGTATTCAGCATATGGGTAGTATTGTTTAGTTATCTAACCGAAACTTTTAAAATCATACTTTAGAATTTGATGTGTCATTTCACACCATAATTATAGCAGATCTCGCTCTGTAAACCATTAATCTAATTGCGGATCGTATTTTTGATACCTAAAGATTATAACCTACCATAGCTCTACGTCAAATTTCTGTTTATACCCAAATCTGTAATTGCTCTTGTTCCCATTGGGCCATCGAACCTATAAAAAAAAATTGAAAAACATAACAGTCTAACTACTTTTATAAATTGATATTATTGAATTCCTTTGAAAGATATTTCTTGTAAAACCTTCTGTGCTTACATATATCTCTGTAAGTGTTTTAAGACGATACACTGTTCCAATCTGACCTTCTCCTCCATCCTGATCTCCCCACTTCCAGTCACGGCCTAATTGATGCAATAAAACACATTCGTTTAACATTTGATAATTTGCTTTTAATGCTGAACCATTCTCATATTATATCTGTGTATTAATGTTTAATGTAAAAAGGAATCCCGTGGGGATCTAAGTTAGAATAGGTCCCCAGTACCCCTTGCTTGTCGTAAGAGGCGACTAAATGCGGCGGTCCTTCGGATGAGACCGCAAAAACCGAGGTCCCAATTTACAGCAGGTGTGGCGCGATAAAGATCCCTCCCTGCTCAATGGACATAAGCACCGAGCATAGGCCTAAAATTTGCAGCCCTTCACCGGCAATGGTGACGTCTCCATATGAGTGAAATATTCTCGAGAGGAACGTTAAACAAGATACAATCAATCTAAAAAGGAGTTTGTGCAAGGAATTGTTAACTTTATATGGTGTTACCTCTCCTTACAAGACATCCGACGGCAATGGGTTGGTCTTCCAATATTCTAGGCTCGTCATATGGTTCAATGTCATATTCAGTAAAGAGACCATTATTACCATACCTGTAAGGTAACTCAAGACCCGTGTCCCATTCAACCCTGATCCAGCCAACTACAAAGAAAAAATGAAGATAGTGCATAGTTGTCAATCGCATTCCTCATAAAAAGAATTCAAAATTAACTGAAAGGTACAAACGGACTTTTGTAAACACAAGAGCTGCCATCAGTTACATGTACCTAGGAGGAGTAAGTATCCTCTGTTGACCGGTCACACCCATCATGAACCCTATATCTTGATCAGGTAAACGGAGTAATCCGTCGTCAAATTTAGTTTGTATAAAATACGTCACACAATGTTCAAACAAACGACAATCAATGCTCATAAAAATAATTTCGCATTTCTTTCCATTCTTACCTGAATTATGAATAACATCACAACATATCATTTCTAAAAATGGGTTTTAAAAACTTTAACTCTTTACATAATTATCATATTTTCGATATACGAAAGTGCATTGTCTTCATTTAGCACCATTATTATTATGAAGTGTATTTCATTTCAGTTGAAAGATAGAACTTAATTTTCGTTCTGTCTAAGGTTCAATTCACTGAATCAAAAGACGCATAATTTTTAGCTTTTTATTCCTTTTCTCTGCAATTATAATTTATGCGTAACGATGACTGGCCTCTGATTGCTATGACCATACTTGTTTTATACAACGCGATCAATACCTCTTTGCGAATGCCCAACGACGGTTCCTGCGCCATGTCCATCTTGATTTTTCCATGTCCAATCAGGGCCTCTTCGGACTCGTGTTCCAACGCAAGGCATATCTGCATATCTTTCTTCATATTCTTTTTCAAGCTCACGTTCATCTTCTTCTCTCAACTCCATAAGCGATCTGTATGCATCTCTATTCTCAATAATTTCACAGATGTCATCCTAAATCAAATGATTGATAGACATTTCAAAAGTGTACGAATATGACTGCATATAGATAAGAAATAAATATCATTTTGGAAAATACAAAACAGTATGAACTGCGATGTTTCACGCCAGCATTAATCATGAAGCGCGTTAGCTTACTCCTCCTAGACACCTGATCCCACCTCTGGTGTGTACAGGGGTCCGTGTTTGCCCAACTATCTATTTTGTATTGCTTATAGGAGTTATGAGATTGATCACTGTTCGTTATCTTCACCTTACATTGATCACTGTTCGTTATCTTCACCTTTTATGCCGACACCAAGCATTGCAGTTCATACTTTCATGTATATTCAAAACATGATATTTATTTCTTATATTTACATTCTACTTTCAACTCAGTCTGAAATCCCAGCCGTTAAAATAGACAGACTATATTTTTCAAGATTCATGCGCCCGTTGTTCACAACTGCACCACATTCAGGTGGAGATGACTATCATTGCAGTTGGTAAAGATATCAAAGGCAAAAACATTGGAAATGAAAATATTTTCAAATATATATTCATGCGTATGACTGTGTGTATTCGCACCTGCATATAACTGCACGTAATAACGAATAAATGGAGCAGCATACGATTCCTTGTATTTACAAAAGTGAAGATAACGAACAGTGATCAATTTCATAACTCCTATAAATAATACAATATAGATAGTTGGGCAAACACGGACCCCTGGACACACCAGAGATGGGATCAGGTGCATAGGAGGAGTAAGCATTTGAAGGTCAACGTTTACATGTACTTTCCAGCGTATTACTACGTGTATTTACAAATAAATGTACCGGCATATGATAGTTGTAATTACAAATAAACGTACATACGTAACATAAAGTGTTACGTATGATTTCGATACACAGTTTTAAATAAAGACGACCTATGATTTCTGCTATAAAACACATTTTTGAAGATGTTGCAGTATCTGCTATAAGCTGCATTGTCTCATTTATCGAAAGGTAGATAATTGTAACGCACCAAATCCTCCTCAGATACGCTTTGCAGACGGGACACTTCCAATTTTATCGCTTCTCTTGAAAATTGACATTCGTCTGGAATTCTTTGTATAGCGGTCGATGCCAACATCTAAACGGATAGAGTTATTGTATTCATAAAACCAATCAATCTAGACAATTTTTAGGATATAATGTATTGTTGTATCCTCAGAACTTTCATATGTAACTAGAAATCCATCTGAATGCCTCATATAATGTTTGTGATACATTTTAAAGATGAATAGGATCTTTTATTAAGACGAGTGTAGTATAGAGAAATTCCACCGAGGGGACAAGATTCACAGTCTAGTACCAGGCTTTGACGAGTCCTAGACAGCAGATCTTGTTCCAGGGGTGGAATTTCCCTATCCCACACGATCAAATAATGAAGGATTGTTTTTTCTCAAATGTTGCCTACAGTTTAGTGCAAAAAGTTAAATCCTCATTTGAACATCAATGCAAAATCTAATTAGACGGGCAGAAAGAGACTACCCAAACATGGTCTACACTGTTAGTGTAATGGAAAACTTATAGGTAGCAATTTTGATGCACCAGATGCGCATTTTGACAAATAATGTCTCTGTAGTAATGCTCAAGCCGAAATTTTTTGGAAATTCGCAATAACAATACACTTGTAAGAGCTAAAAGGAAAACTAGAGTGCCAAAACTGGAGCCAAATTCGTCCAAGGATAAGAGATATGCATGAGGGAGATAATCCTTAATTTTTTAATGAATTTCTAAATGTTATCCCAGCAATTAAATATACATCCGTATTTAAACAAAACTAAATCCAATGTTGCCCAGCAGAAAACTATATCACATTAAAATTTAAAGAAAACACTGAAAATTATCTTACTTTACCGTATAACGCAAATCCTCACCAGATACCATACCGTAAATCAAAGAAAATATATGACGTCAAAATCAAATGACGCCACAACAGTGTGAGATAGAAAAATCTCACATGGCTGATTCACATGAGTGAAGTCGATCTCACACTGGTGATAATGTGAGAAATAATGATACATGATTACTTTAAACGTTTTGATATTGCAATTATCAGCGTATTTTGGGCTAGAAGATTGAAATCATTTTTGTTTTAATTTCCTCATTAAAAGTAAATCTTTCAATTGAAATTTGCATATGCATTTTATTTCTCTTTGCCAGCCTTAAAACAACATTTGTTTCAAAAACAGTAGCATGAAGTAAATTTCAAGGTTATTCAGACCAACGTTGAAGTCATTCCAACGACATTCACATCTATTCCAGCAATGTTGCATGAAAGGTTAAGATAAAGAACAGTGATCAATCTCATAACTCCTATAAGCAATTCAAAATAGAGAGTTGGGCAATTACAGATCCCTGAATTGTCCAGGAGGAGTAAACATCCCCCGTGGACCAGTCACACCCACCGTGAGCCCTATATCTTGATCAGACAAACAAAACCACCCGCAGTCAAAATCAGTGCGCCAAGAACGGCTAAACAACCGGCACAAAAACGCCAGACATCACCCAACCCAACGACAGGCTGCACCGGCAAACCAGACCTCCACAACGACCACAGAATTTGCGAAAAGCTGACCCCAAACGAGGCTGCCGAAACCCCTGCACCATTAACTTGTTTGTCAGTAGCCTGCCTCGATTTAAAAACTGACCACACGCAGAACAAGTCCTCGCGCATCGAATCAGCTGAGAGCCACAAACACCACACGCAGGAGATAATAGAACATTATCACACAAACACGGGAAGTCGACGATGGAGAAGGCGAAACTATCCCACCTATCACAAAGTCGAGCTGTTAGTTTGGCGTCAATATCTATTTTCAATAAAATATCGAAGTGCGAACCAGAAGCGGATGACCCAGCCGTGCCTCCTACCTCGAGGCCACAGGGATACATTGAATCGACATATGAATGAAAATTATTATTGTAAACAGATAAAACGTCGTTGATATATCTAAATGCCACAATGAAGGCCACAGCAAGAGATTTTTTCTTCTCACTTAGACGTTTTTGAATAAATTCTGCTTCATAAGAATATAAGAACAGGTCAACTAACGAAGGAACGCAATTCGTGCCCATGGGAGTTACAACAGCATCTAAAAGAAGTATGGCGATACTATATTCCCTTCCAAATGTTCTTATTCATGAAGAATCCCAACTTTTTATTCATAAAAATTAACAATATCTTCTATACAAGAAATATATATTCATGATTTTTGTTTTAGATTTATCAGATTCAAATTACATTTAATTTCATACATTGTCAACTCTGAAAAGTTTCAATAGTCTATTTTATAATAGTTTGTACTCTCATTTAGTACCACAAAATGTGCATAGAGGTAGAGAACTTTCTGATTGAATGTTACTTTAAACAAAGCATTTAAGCATGAAAATCAAAACAAATAAAAAGAAATTGTAATTCTTAACCAACTTTTTTGAAAGCGTCTTTAGAAAGTTCTTTACTGAAGTTCCATAGTGATGGGTATTAATAATAAGTTGAAGCGGACGAGAAATTCAATTTAAGCCAATTTAATTGCAAGAAGCAGCCGAAGTTCAGGCAAGATTTCCCGAATCCCTTTCTGTGACACTGGTCAGATTCAGAAGAGGCGTCAGTCCAAATATCAAGCGAAGATGAATCTCGCTGACATTAAGCAAGGTATACTATTCTAGAAGTTAGATTTGTCTTTGATATGAAGGTTTTTCAAACCTTGTTAATGAATTGCTTTTTTAGGTTTTGTTTGAGGGATTTTTTTGTCATTCTCTCGTTTCACATATCGTATTAACATATCCGTAAAGAGTCAAATAAAAATCATATAATTTTCCCCAGGTAGAAAATATTTCATTACACATTATTATTATATCTACATTTCTTAAATGAAAATTCATATTCATTCTTACCATATTTATTGCATATCTTCCAAACTGCTGAGCCTTTTGTTTCAATATAATCTTTCCACCGCTTGATTCCATGGCAACGGTTCCAAGAAAACACTTCGATATTAAAAAACAAACACTTTTAAAACAGATATTTTTCATGATTGCCATTATCTATTTCATCGATGGTCAGAAGTCTGGTTTGTATTCTGTGTATATGAATTTTAAAAAGATTAAAGCAACGTAACACCATAAAACTAACATTTATATCTGGTGTTTGTGTTTGGCTGTTTAATTTCTATTTTTGGTTTTTTGTTGTTCCTGCGGATAGATACGTGCTGGTACATATTGTTAGTTTATTCTTGTAATAATTGAATTGGAAATCACGGATAAATAAATATGGAAGTTTTATAACAATGACAAAATGACAATACATCAGTAAATGTAAATATATCCAATTTCGTTAAGAGTCGCTGTAGCATCAAAGTATTTCAAAAATTGGTCATAATAGATTTGGACGAAATATTACCCATGGTATGCATTCTTTACTCATTTCAGAAATGCGTTTTAAGTCGTGTTTCCATTGCTACATGACGTTCATTTCCTTATAAAGATGAGGACTTCAGTAAATGTTGATTTTTCATAGTGTATGTATATTCATTATCAATTGTTAATATTTGACAAAGTTACAGTGTATGTTATATCAATTCTGAACAAAGATTCACTTGATTATTAATTTGATAAAATGCCTTAAATTTCGTCTGAAAACATCGAAATTGTTTTAAATTTGTGCATAAATGCAGGCACTTGTAAATTGTTCTTACATCCATCAATGTGTATCAACACGTTGAAGACATGACAGTGGTATTATTTCACTTAAGAATACATACTTTGTATATTTGGAAAAAAAAACTTTTTCATCATCTACATATGTAGATTACCTCTACTTCTGACTGCAATGCATATTACCAGTATATTTATGACCAAGATATGCTGTTTACCTTTTCTTGAAAAGACATAAAAAATTTAGGGGAAGGGGTAAGGGTGTTTTAGATAACGTTGATCTGATGCTTGTCTTTAAATCAACTGACTTTTAACCATGTAAGTGTTTGTCGATGTGCTCTTGATGTACATGAATGATGATGTATCAGTAGAATTATGTCGATGTGTACCGCTGTAAACGTGAAGATAAAACTTGTATGGAAATTACAGAAGATTAACCAAAACAGAGTTGAAAAGTTGGCTTAAAACGTATTCTACTATTATCCCAGTTCCGATCCATGGGTTATTTGTTTTACCCCGTTCCATTAAATCACAAAACAGTAAGTATATATATCTCAATTATCGTAGCATGTTACATACATCTAAGTGAAAAGGTGAAGATTACGAACTACAATTAATCTCCTAACTCCTATAAGGAATACAAAAGTAAGAGTTGCACGATCATGGACTCCTAGACATACAGAAGTGGATTCACATGCCTAAAAGGAGTAAGCATCCCCTATCGACCGGTCATACCCGCCGTGAACACTATATCTCGATCAGGTAAACGAAGTATCAAAATGATAAAGATCGGATTAGCAATTGATATGAAACACGCCAGACAGCATTTGACAAAATCGCAGGTTGTTTTGGCACACTAGATCGTTATAACGACCATAGAATTTGCGAAATGATCACTTCACACGAACCTAATGAAACCTCTGTATCCTCCACTTCTTTGTCATTAGCCTGTCTCGATTTAAAAACTGACCATACGCAGAACAAGCTATTGCGTTTCGAATCAGTTGAGAGGCATAAACATCATATGCAGGTGATGATGGAATATTTTTATATGAATATGGGGAAATGATAATGAACAAGCTGAAGTTATCCCGTTTGTCATAAAGTTGAGCTGATTGTTAGGCCGTTATTGGTATAATGCTTTCAATGGATTACTCTGATTACCTAATCAAGACATAGGGCTCACGACGGATGTCAACGGTTGACAGGGAATGCTTACTCCTCCTAGGCACCAGAGCCCACTTCTGGTATATCCAGGGTCCGTGTTTGTCCAATTTTTTATTTTTTCTTCCTTATGAAGGGTGGAAATAACGAACAGTGATCAATGTCATAACTCTCATAAGCAATACAAAATAGAGAGTTGGGCAAACACGGACCCCTGGATATATCAGAGGCGGGATCAGGTTGATCACTGCTTGTTATCTTAACCTTTCATATTACCAATGAGGAAATATGGCATCTTCTTTAATTTCAACTTCGAAGTACTGATGTAAAACTTATACGGTACCAATTTTGATGCACCAGATGCGCATTTCGACAAATAATGTCTCTTCAGTGATGCTCAACCGAAATGTTTGAAATCCGAAACTGATGCGTATAATCAAAGTGGCGTTTAGCAAGATAATTTTTTGCAATACTGACCATTAGATATGAATATTTTCCTTTTCAAATGATTTTGAAGAAGCAGTTGTCTGTGATGATTCTAGTATTTGATTTATCGTGAAGAAAGGTCGCGTAAAGTGTTGCAAAGTCATACAGGTTGGTGTTGTTGATGTGAGAAAAGTTCTGTGATTTCAAATTTACTGGGTTAAGGTTAGGGTTCTTTTTTACAAGTTCTTTTTGTTTAAATTGGGATCCACATTTGATTTACACTCTTCTGTTATATGTTGTCTAACCAAGAAACTACTTACAACAATAGTCTTTTCGTTAGTGCAATCATCAATATCAATTTAACTTGGAAATGCAACAGAGGGTCAAGTTCAAGATCTAGCTTTAAATTTTAATATTCCAATTACATAAGAGGGATATTAAAACCCCGCATTAGACACATGAAAACAACAGTACGTACCATCTATCCTTCTGTGCTTAGTAAACCAGAAGTGATAAAAGAATTAGATAGGTTACATGAGGAATATGTTTTGGTTCCAGCTGACAAAGCTAGTAACAACGTTGTCTTTGTTTGTAAGGCTTATTATTACAACTGTATTTTAAACGAACTTGGCATTAATTCCACTTTTGGTAATCATACTTATACTCCAACTCCCCTTTCAAAAGACGAAATTCTTCAAAACCATGATTCAGTTTTAGACACATTTAATATTCCAGTCAATGGGTCGAATGAATATGAGTTACCGTACCTATACTGGATTCCTAAATTACATAAAAACCCTTACAAACAAAGATACATTGCTGGATCCAGTAAGTGCTCTACCAAGCCCCTATCTTTGCTCCTCACGAAAATGTTAACAGCTGTGAAGGAGAAACTTCAAACTTACTGTGCGACTACATATGCCAGAAGTGGTGTTAATCAAATGTGGATTCTAAAAAATTCTAAAGAACTTTTAGTAAACTTAAAATCACAGAATTTTTCCCAAATCAATAGCATTAAAACCTATGACTTTTCAACACTATACACGACCATTCCTCACGATAAATTAAAGACTAGACTTTTTGACATCATAGACAGTTGCTTCTTCAACAAAAACGGAAAACGGAAATATTCATATCTAGTGATCAGTCATTCAAAAACTTACTTTGTTAAACACCACTCTGATTCCACGCACAATTACTCTGAAGTTGAAATAAAAAATATGCTAGAGTTCCTCATTGACAATATCTTCGTGGTCTTTGGTGATCAGGTCTTCCAACAGTCTGTTGGAATTCCCATGGGCACGAATTGTGCTCCTTTGTTAGCTGACCTGTTTTTATATTCATATGAAGCAGAATTTATTTAAAAACTTCTACGTGAGAAGAAAAAATCTCTCGCTGTGACCTTCAATTCGACTTTTAGATATATCGATGACGTTTTGTCTATTAACAGTGATAGCTTTCATTCATATGTCGATTTGATATATCCCTGTGAGCTTGAAATAAAGGACACCACAGAGTCGTCCACTTCTGCTTCATACTTAGATATTTTATTGAAAGTAGACATTAACGGCAAACTGACAACTCAACTGTATGACAAACGGGATGATTTCAGCTTCTCCATCGTCAACTTCCCACATTTATGTAGCAATATTCCATTATCACCTGCATATGGTGTTTATATATCTCAACTGATTCGATATGCAAGAGCTTGTTCTGGGTATAGTCAGTTTTTAAATCGAGGTAAGCTACTGACAAACAAGTTGATGGTACAGGGATTTCAACAGTCTCGATTGAAGTCAGCATTTCGCAAATCCTATGGTCGTTATAACGATCTAGTTCGTCAATACAACCTCGCATTGGGTCAAATGCTGTCTGACGTGTTTCATACCGATTGTTAAGCCGTTCTTGGCACACTGATTTTGACTGCGGGTAACTCCGTTTACCTGATCAGGATATGGGGCTCACGGCGGGTGTGACCGGTCAACAGGGGATGCTTACTCCTCCTAGGCACCGGATCCCACCTCTGGTGTGTCCAAGGGTCCGTGTTTGCCCAACTATCTATTTTGTATTGCTTGTAGGAGTTATGAGATTGATCACTGTTCGTTATCTTCACCTTGCATGATACATGTATATAAATACCTACTACATAGAGTCAAATCTGTGACATTTCACTTCCCATTTTCGACATCGTTTGATGCTTATTGAGAATGACTCTTAGATACTCACAATATCCGGATTGCTTCCGACAGGAATGCAAAAGATGGGATTAAGTCTTCCAATCTGTCTTACAATGTCAATCACTGAAGCAGTAGTCTTAAATCAAAAGTACAAAAGTAATAATTTATACAAGAAGTAAAAAATATATAATTTGAAAGTGTTGTGATGATGAGGGTCATCGCTTCATTTCTATGTACAATGCATAAGATAGTTGAATGATAAGCTCCTATGACAAATATAGTCTGGAAATGATTTACTGGGAATGCGATCTTGGTTGCTCTTTTTTTATGTCGGATTTTTATTGAAACTCACATAATCATGTTTTTTTTGTTTCATTCTCTGTTTCTACACTTCTTTGTTTAATCTATTTGATATAATGGAGTACTTATTTGGAGCCTGCTCGATTCGTCAAATATTTCCATCAATTACATTTCAAAGAATATGATTGTTACTGGGGAAAACCTTTATTTTTCTGTTTGACAGTTATATATTGCCAATGACAGTTTAGGAAACTGTATTTATTTGAATAGTATGTATGTTGGTAGAATAATAAAATGCTATATTTTCTGCTCATTTTAATGTGGAAGTACTCGTAGATCATGTAACCGCCAATAGATGATAATGCATGACGGCTTTAAGTCGTATATATGAATCACATTATTTCATACATTTTTTTTCCCTTAGTGATATAGTACCTCATTGCAGCCGTGGGATTCATATATTTCTAAGTATTTCCTTGTATCATACTGTGTCGGTATGCCATCGGTGATTATGACTATTCTTGTTCTGACGTGAAAGGGTCCCATATTGCAGTAAGGGGCTACAAAACCATTATATCGCATATATAACGCTTTCTGAAATTAACTATTCTGAATAATTACATTGTACGTACAAATGTACCTGACCATATTCCCGATAAACACATAATTATTCCCGCTTCTAATGGGCTACCTCCACTGCATTCTAAATCATCTACAGTAAATAGAAAACAAATTGACTGCTCTTTTTTCATTGTTAATGCCTTTTGAGTATTTGAGAAACAATGTGGTTAACACATGCTCTTACCGACACATCTGGTAATTGATCCGTAATCATTGGAGTAGTAGTGACGAATCTTTACTTCTTCACCAAAAGTTATCACTGAAACATTTTCTGCTATTGACGGGTGCTTTGAAAACTCTGAGAGAATATTTATTTGATTAGGAAAACAGATTTGCAAATTCATGCAAGAAAAAATATCTACACGACCGTAGCAAGAAATATTTCCCCTTGCAAAAGTGCATTTGTGTGTTATTTATCTTTGAACTGTACCATTTATGATGTCCTTGAATGACTTTTTCATTTGTTCCAGACCTTCACCCGACATACTAGTTGACGTATCGAGCAAGAAGACGGTTGTGACGTAATTTGCACATGTGGCGCCATATTGGATAAGACTTTGTCGGTCTACAAAATAGTCGCCAATGAGCATTTGCAGCAATTAAAACAGATTCATGGTGCTCTAATGTGTATCCATATTTCTTATTAAAAGTGCAAATGAAGTTATAATATGTACCTGTCCATTTCGATAAAAATTAGGAAATATTTGATAATTCATACGAAAATGTAAGTTTGTTACATAAGTAATTTTGATATGTTATTCAGGTTAAGGTAATATATACTATTCAATTACATCCTTAAACATTTTTCCAATGCATAATCAACATTAACATTTTTTTTTTCATTTTGTATAGTATGATATGATTTGACAGGAGCGTAATTGTAAACCTCTTGTAAAATTTATACCATCCTTAGATTGATTGATTGTACGTTGTTTAATGTCCGTCTCGAGAATTTTTTACTCATATGGAGGTGTCACCATAATTCTTCGAAGTATCTACATCGTACAATATGTAACCCGTTTATCTAACCTAAAGATTTTAACAATTAAGCCATTCAATGAATATACAAGAAGACGACTTACTTTTTTCTGCTTCTTCACGCGCATTATTTAACAGTTGATTTCGCGAGGACGCCGATGCCATGCCGTTTAGAGTGATGGTAAACTGTTGTTTAGCTATTTTTTTCCCTTTTTATTTTTGTCGGCACTATTTTAATCACATACCACCAAAATATGTTTTCAGATGACACAGCAAGATTTTCCGTGTAATGGAAACTACAAATCTCACGTTTCCTTGTCGGATATCATATATACATTCATTACATATCCGATTAGCATGAATGTTATCTACAAAAAATGTTTTCTTCAATGCAAAGCATTCGTAGAACTTCACATTCTTATCAATTGTAACAGAGGACAATTCTCGTAAAGCTTCTAAACTCGTTGGCATGATGTATATGATTGTTGTCCCTGATCACAATGAAATTACTGTAAAGCATTTTGTTTCAAACTACGGTTTTGAACCAGTTTGAAAACCAACTTTATTTCAGTTTGATATATATTATTGAAGTATAAAGTACTCATTCCTTTCCCATATAACAAGTGAAGATAACAAACAGTAATCAATCAAAGGTGAAGATAACGAACAGTGATCAATGAAAGGTGAAGATAACAAACATTGATCAATGAAAGGTGAAGATAACAAACAGTGATCAATGAAAGGTGAAGATAGCGAACAGTGATCAATCTCATAACTCCTGTAAAGGTGAAGAAAACGAACAGTGATCAATCTCATAACTCCTATAAAGGTGAAGATAACGAACAGCAATCAATCTCATAAATCCAATAATGAATACAAAAATTAAGAGCTTGGCAAACACGGGCCCTAAAACATTTAAGAGACGGGATCAGGTGTCTAGAGGGAGTAAGCATCCCTTGTTTGCCGGTAACACCGATTTTGAGCTATTTACTTTGATGAGGAAACCGGAGTAATCCGCAGTCAAAATCAATGTGTAACGAACAGCTTAACAATTCATGTGAAACATATCAGACAGCACTCGATCTAACGGCAGGTTGTATTTTCAAACTAGAATAGCCATATAAATTGCAAGAAATGGGGATGTTTTATCCGTGCTTTCAAACGTAACAGTAACTAGAATCTTTAAGTAAAATTATAGTAAAATTATTGGCAGTAGATACACCCCTGTATCCATGACACCCCAAATCTATTTTAGCTCTCGGTCATTGAATAATTGTTGTTGAAAATTAGCACTTTTATTGACTTCCAATATCACATGCATTTTCATTCTTGTGTCGATTCGATATATCCCTGTGAACTCGAAAGAAAGGACACCACAGAATCGTCAACTTCTGCTTCATACTTAGATATTTTATTTGTAAATACATATTAACGGCAAACTAGCAACTCTACTTTGTGACAATCGGAATGATTTCAGCTTCTCCATCGTCAACTTCCCATCTTTATGTAGCAATGTTCCATTTTCCCTGATTCAATACGCAAGAGCTTGTTTTGCGTATGATCAGTTTTTAAATCGAGGCAGGCTAGTGACAAACACGTTGATGGTGCATGGGTTTCAACAGTCTCGTTTAAAGTCAGCATTTCGCAAATTCGATCATCGTTACAACGATCTAGTTTCCCAATACAACCCATGATTGTGTCAAATGTTGTTTCATACCGATTGTTAGACCGTTCATGGCACACTGATTGAAATATAGGGCTCATAGCAGGTGTGACCGGTTGACAGGGGATGCTCACTCCCCCAAGGTACATGATTCCACCTCTGGTATATCCAGGGGTCTGTGTTTGCCCAACTCTCTATTTTGTATTGCTTATAGGAGTTATGAGATTTATCACTATTCGTTATCTTCGCCTTTCATTTAACCATCGAACATGTATTTCTGATGGTGGACAGACTGTACCCGAGGATACTTGTTGCTAGATATATGTGCTTTAATGAATAAAAACAATAAGGATAAAACACTGACACGTCGCCCAGTATCAAAAGGTGTCATTCTGTAGAGTCTAAAAGGAGCGCAAGCTCTAACACATTGATTGATGTCCTTCAGATTATCCTTCGAGATATCACAGATTTGTCATATGTACAGTCATCTAATAATCAGCTTTGGTACACAAATGAAAATTCGTATACCCGAAACAAAATGAGTGTCATGTTCCTTTTCAGATCTCATGTGCTCGATCTCAAAATGCTCTGTAAAAAGATGTAAAACTTGTGATATATTGATCACCAGAAATTCGTGTAGTAATAATCTCACCGGACGTAGTTTCTATGCCAAAAACTTTTGATATTTGACTTGTAAATCTTCTAACGTTGTCTACTCTATAAAGTATAACATGCAAGGTGAAGATAACGAACAGTGATCAATCTCATAACTCCTACAAGCAATACAAAATAGATAGTTGGGCAAACACGGACCCCTGGACACACCAGAGATGGGATCAGGTGCCTAGTAGGAGTAAGCATCCCCTGTCGATCGGTCACACCCGCCGTGAGCCCCATATCTTGATCAGGTAAACCGAGTTATCCGCAGTCAAAATCAATGTGCCTAAATTTATGTGAGAGAAACTAAGGGTTCACCTAATAAAAGAATATCGGGACAAAGACTTGAAATAAGTAATGGTGGTAACCAACTTTTCTATAAACACTTTAATTCCACAGACCACTCCATTTTGTCCATGAGGGTCAGGATTGTAGAGGGGGGAAATACCATCATACAAACAATTCAACATTAAGTACCCCTTTTCGTAGACAACGAGAAGATCACTGGATCAAGACTCTGGGTACTGCATTTCCACATGGATGCAATGATAATGTACATGTACGTGATGTAGGAAATTTGCCTAGTCCACAAGGAAATACGTGAATGTGATGGGATTCTTTTCAAAGACGGAAACGCAGTCGTGGGCATAGTTCATATACCGGTAAGACCAAGTATACATGATGTCACGCTTAGTTCACTTTAGCCAAGTATGTCAACAGATAATTAGGTCCACATCATATTCGCACACAACTTTACTCTGTTTCATTAAGGGTTTCAAAGGTCTAGTATATTTGGATTTTTTCAACACCTGGATATAGATTGAACTCTATGATTATGGTTGTTACCAATCACAGGCTCTTTAAACCACCGCGGGTCATGGATGATATTCCTTCCGAACCATGCCGCCAGTTCCTTAAGCTCAAATTTACAAACAAAGGAATAGATGTCGTCAACATAAGCAACATTCGTCATAAAAAAAATTTAGTCTTGTATTCCAACATATTTCAAGTTCAAGTCTACACCCTGCATTTCCTACAGATATACTTCTACTATTGCATCCAAACTATTCAATCATGAACAAACTTTGCAGTGCCTAGATATAAACCATTTTATACTTAATCCAACTACATGTTCGTCTTCTTGTGTGTGGAATCAGAGTGGTGTTTCACAAAGAATTTTTTAGATGACTGATCTCTAGATACGAATATTTCCTTTCTCCATTTTTGTTGAAAGAGCAACTGTCTACGATGTCAAAATCCTAGTCTTTAATTCATCATAAGGAATGGTTCTGTAAAGTGTTCAAAGGTCATACGTTTTGATGTTGCTGATTTGAGGGAAGTTTTGCGATTTAAAATTTACTGATTCGATTTTTTTTTTGAATCCACATTTCATTAACACTGCTTCTGACATATGCAGTGCCACAGCTATTAATATTTCGTGAGGAACAATAAAAAAAAAAAAGAATTTCTGTAACTTTGGTATATATCAATGAATCCATGACTAACAAATATGTCCGTGATTCTTCCGGGTTTTGTATGTAATTTCCGTGATCTCGTGTTTCCGTGATTGTCTGTGTCTTGTCAACAACAACTCGCGCATGTCACGATTCAAACTGACATAATTATGTACAACGAAATAAAAAAAATCATCTTCTCTCTTTGTTATCAAAAGTTTGCTTCTAAATATAGTTGATCTAAAAATTCTTATTTACGATTTACGACATGTACTATAGAATATATATCCCAAAACCCGACGATAATATCTGTTCACAAGCAAAAGAAGGTAAAATTAATTATGTTTAAAAACTTTCGATCATTCAGGAAAACGACACAAAAATATTACTAAAATCCGTATCAATCATCAACAACCGCAGAATATTGATTTTGAGCATTTTTATTGTAAATCAAGTATGATTTTTAATCGATGGGTGCGCATGCGCCAGCAATTGTTAAGAGGGTACTGGTTGCATCACTCTATTTATGTGGAGGTTCACGTCGAATCATGGCTGAAAGAAAATAATTCCTGGAACTTTGCATGTTTTATGGGACTTTCCTTATGAGGTAGGCTCTCCAATTTTTTATGAGATGTAAATTCAAGTATTGTGTTTGAAATTTTGTGAGTAAAAACCATGAAAAAAGGATTTAAATATTTTTTTGAATTTTTGTTGTAGAGGTGGGTGATTTGGCTTTTGACCAGCTGATTTTGCACGTGCTTGACTTCGATGTAAACAAACTCTCACGCCTTGCTGGATGGGTATGTATTTTTTGGTATGAAAATGCTCATTAAGAACTGTACTACATGATGTGAAAGTACAACTTCTGAAAAGTTTACTTTAAGGCAGCAGGGTCAGGTCAAAGGTGAGTAATTTTGGTAAGAACATATAGGCAAAATTAATAGAGTGGCGCAACCTGCAGCGAGGCAATCCGGGAGGTAAATGTTTACATATACACGTGTTTGGTGTACTTTTTTAAATCGAGATGGGGAGTCTGGGTAATTACATAGACATATTTAAAAAAAAAACAATGGATGCCACGTGGCGAGAAGAGAAATTAGCAGTTTTATTAGAGAAGGTAGATAGGGGTAGGGTCAATGGGTTGGGGTGTAATTTTTATGATGTTAACTTGGCTACAAACAGACGGGGTAGGGGGAATATCTATGGCAGAGTTAAAATAACATTTCCAGAGGGTACACGTAAAGTTTTATTGGCACACAGGCTCATGTACATGTTACATACAAATGCATTACACATTCCACATAATAAACATGTATCACACATATGTCACAACAGTCTTTGCATTAATCCACTTCATTTAAGTTTAGAAGCACCACACATAAATAACGAAAGGCAAATATGTACACATTTAGTACCTAAAGTCTGTCTGAAGCACCCGGGATATCCAGATTGTCTTTTTGAAAGTTAAATCGAGGTAAGTCAAATTTCACTCGACACTATTTTTTTTCTGCTTACTGTAGGAGTGTTCGTTACTTGTCCTTGGGCTACACTGTGGTAAGGGGGGATCACTCATGCCCTTCAGATATCCTGTTTGAGTCTCGGTCCCTCTCTGGAAATATAGATTGAATTTTTCTCTCACAAGGACTTGTCTCCTGGTACGATAGGTCTTAGATCTTTTCCTCTGTTTGCTGTGTTCGTACAACTCTTGCTTTCTTTTCAGTTGCCGCGTAAGACGAGTGCCTTCAGGAATTGATGAACCGAGTGCAGCACACTTGAGGGCAGTCGATTTTCCGAGTCCATGATTCATCCGGTGTATAGAGGAGAAGATCTGAGGCTCAAAGTTCCGAGAACAGGTAACATTCTTTGGGTTGGATTTTGAATACCCGCGATGTAGTCCCTCAGACTTCTGAGTGTTGGTCCCATATCTGGTGGCTATGAGTGTTGTCCGGCTGAATCGGAAGTTGATGAGCTGGCGTAAGGTTTCCTCATCGTCATCAGTCGGGTTCAGTGTTCTGGCATGGGTTGGGAGGTAGTCTTTGGCCCAGTGTCTTTCGGGTGTGCCGCCACAGACGAGAGAGTGTTCGGCACAGGTCTTGCCACATCTGCCCGAGTAGCAGTGTATTATGGAATCCGTGGCATAACTCAGGGTGTTGACCAGCTTTCCTGCGTCTCTTCGGAACTTCTTGACTGCTACGTCGTACTCTGCGGTGCATCTCTTCATGAAGTCCACCGAGAATTTTCTTTTGACGGCCAGTTTTTGGGCAGCTGTACGTCCAGGAAACATTTCCTCGCTGAACTTGGCCTTGTCAACTGCTTTTTTCTGGGACTGGGCTAGATGACGGGTGTCCCTCAAGGATTCTACCGCTTGACCAGACTCGGCCATGGCCCTCTCGACGCCCCGGAAAGCAGCACTATCCCTGTCTGTGGTGAAGTGGCTGATTAGTGTGGGCTCTTGATCGTTGAGAAATTCCCGGCAGATTTCCTCTGTTGCCTTGTCCTCCCTCCCTATGGGATCCTGTAGTTGTAGGTTGGCTGTGCATTTTCCAGGGTGTTCCGGGCATGGGATTTCCTGTGATCTTCTCTTGCAGAGCTTGTTTTTGGTGATGCAGCCAATAATTTTTTTCTCTTCCGTTACATTTTCAGACATGGTATATGTTGCCTGGGTTGCTGGCTGAAAAGGATTTCTGTCTCGAGACCAGTACAGAGGATTATTGTACCGCCCATCACCTTCCACAGGTATTGGTGTCTCCCGTGGGAACCCACAGTTCTCGATGAGGTCTTCGAGGTGAGCCCTTTTTTCTTCGTAAGTCCTCCTGAACCATTTCCACAATCATGGGCCCAACCTTGTTTGCATTTTGTTGTAAACAATTGGCTGAGGGTGCTGGACAGTTGAGGGCATGGAAAATTTCCTGCAGTCCAGTTCCCATGATGGGATTGTCCAGGAGGGCTACCCACACAGATAGGTTTGGCTTTGCTGGCTTGGGTCCACGTTTTCCGGTGTCGACTTCCTCGTAGAGTTTGGTACTCTGGCTGTGGTAAGTGCAGTACTTGCACTTTAGGCTCTCTACCCAGCAGACTCCCTTTTGTTGTTCAGCTGGGTAGTCAAATTGAAGGTTGGTTGGGCAGTTTGGGCTCTCTAGTTTGTGCTGGTGGTAAGCTAAGTTGAACATTTCACACAGTTTTCCCATGTGAAAAAGTCTGTATGTGTTCTTCTCGTTGTCGGGGATGCAGGGAGTTTTGGTCTCGTCACAGGTGCCCCTTGGCCGCAGTTGCATGATGGTGCTTAAAGGCTGCCCACTGTCTGCATGGTCTTGTAATATGCATGCTCCCGTTTTACTGACTTCCTCCAGAGTCTGTTTCCTGGTGTATTTAATCTCTTTTCCCCTTCTCTCCCATCCTCCATGGGCTGACCCCCTGCGGCGGCCATCTTTTACTCTGAAATATCCACTTTTTGCCTTACTTTTTCCCTTCATTTTTACCAATTTTTGACTGTAATGCTAGTTTTGTCTTTCTCTTTCTGTTATCTGAAGTCTAATGATTGAGTTTGATGTTTGGATGCTTAACATCTCCCAAAGTGACAATATGTATTATCTTGTTTCTACAGGACCCCCTTGACAGCTCAACTTGACCATGTCCAGGAAAATCAGAATGCCTTGCTGGGTGCAGTGAGTAATGTTCTCCATCTTCCCATTACAATTAAAGATAAGATAATTCCACATGATACCAACTATATTTCAAAGGAATTGAACAACACATTAATTAAATTTGATAAGTTTAATCAAGAACATCATCACATTTCAATTGCAATTTTACACATCAAATCTCAATAAAATATAAGTATACCACACAAAATCACCAACAATTTTCCTATATACAAGGTAAGGCCTTCCACAACACTATAAAAAAAAATCACTGTCATCCATTTCAAACAAATAGGTGAAAAATCCTAATTTCACACACACACATTTTCTATCAGAATTGCTCAAAATGGACTCAATTTCATCCAAACACACCTCATTTACCCAAGGCCTGTTTCACATCATAAAGATCAGAAATCAAAAAAATGAATGTACAGTCACACACACATATCATTCAACTTCTTTTTTATGAAGTTTATTGAAATTTAAAGAAACCATATTTTTATTGCAGGTTGCATCACTCTATTTATGTGGAGGTTCACGTCGAATCATGGCTGAAAGAAAATAATTCCTGGAACTTTGCATGTTTATGGGACTTTCCTTATGAGGTAGGCTCTCCAATTTTTTATGAGATGTAAATTCAAGTATTGTGTTTGAAATTTTGTGAGTAAAAACCATGAAAAAAGGATTTAAATATTTTTTTGAATTTTTGTTGTAGAGGTGGGTGATTTGGCTTTTGACCAGCTGATTTTGCACGTGCTTGACTTCGATGTAAACAAACTCTCACGCCTTGCTGGATGGGTATGTATTTTTTGGTATGAAAATGCTCATTAAGAACTGTACTACATGATGTGAAAGTACAACTTCTGAAAAGTTTACTTTAAGGCAACAGGGTCAGGTCAAAGGTGAGTAATTTTGGTAAGAACATATAGGCAAAATTAATAGAGTGGTGCAACCTACTCAAGTCCTCCCATCAACGGCACCTATCGGCAAATTTATAAAGTATTAAGAACAAATAGTGTAAGGAACAATAACTCTGGGTAGACATTAAAAATGTCCTCATACAATGCGCTTCTGTCAAAATACCGACGCAGTGTCATATATTTACTAAAGTACTTGGAATAATCTTGTTCTGCAATAGTAAACAAATGTTTTATGACACGTTTTGAAACGCGTAGCGTAGGATATGAAAGAAAGAGATCACATGGTTTTGGCTGTTTGTAAACAATCATCGGGTGCTGCTAAAACGTGGAATGGAAAATGGAACGGATCGAACGTAAAATTCTTAGCTGACATTCTGGGGGTGATCGGCAATTTGTAAAATCAAAAGGCTTATTGTATTATGTACGAGGGCAGCAGAAATGTCATTGAAAACGGGAAGTCATCCTTATGTTCCACCGTTTCATATACTTCGTAAATTAAACATACACGTACATACATGTACTTACATGGTATATGCACATATGTATTTTAAAATCGTAATAACTTACTATTTAAGCAAGCACTTGTGTATACTACCCCTTTTCCCAGAGTTGTCATTTTTTGACATCCTCTCTCCCACCGATTGTGACAATACATGTATGTTGTTTCACAAATATAAAGAAAATTGAAAATGAAAAAATAAAATACCGAAAAACAAATAACCTTTCAAATCTTATTATTTCTTCTTTGGTATTCACCTTTAGAAATGATTTTACAAACCTTTCCAATTAATAAGAGATGTTCATTCCCCTGAAAACAACATTGAAAAGATAAAGTTACAATGGCAACCTTTATTTCTATTTTTCAGCTGTTGTTTTTGCTCTCTCCCTTTTCTTGTGAAAATGTGATCGCCATTGACAACTTATTCTTTCCATTATCTGCCCACATATATTGCTCTTATAGTGCCGCAATTATTCTTATTAATTGTATTCTTGTAATTTCTTGTAATATTCTTGTGACTTTCTAACTTTTATACAAACATTTACCTAATGCCTGGTTCACACGAAGAATTTAATTCGCATTAAACGTAAGTTAATGCGAATTAAATCTGAACCGCGTTCACGCGGAAATTTTAATACGCATCCGTGTGAACGCGGCATAAACTTAATCAATCTATGTTGCAGAGTATTTTAAGAGGAATTGCTTTTACTGCTTATAAAGAAATTCCTGAAATTTTGATTTTGATGAAATTAATGTATTTGCCCGATTGGAAAAAAATCTTATCTGCATCTATCATTTTAAATCCCCATTAATTATTTTTGCTGAAAATATCTCTAATGCATATCACAATGTATTGCATACCCCTAAAGTCCAAAATAACTCAAAATAAGCCTTTTTTTATATTGAATACCATTATATCCAGTATAAGGATATTTATAAAAACGGCTTATTTTGATTGATTTTGGACTTATGGGGTATGCAAGACATTGTTGATATGCATTAAAGAGATGTTCAACAAATATACTTAAAACTCAACCATGTAGCTTATTCGGGGGGGGGGCTGAACTCAAGCACCTGTGAACTATAAATTGTTATGTAATTACCGGTATTGATTATCGTGTGTTTAACCAGACCAGTAGCCGGCCAGCAATTTCAAAAAGGGGGAGGGGATGTGAAAAGTAACTGGGAACAAACCACCCATTTTAGTGTTTGGCCAAATATCCACAGGGACATGAAGTATATAAAAATTAGGGATATAGTATAGACACCCACTATTATTATATTACAGACAAAATTACCGGTTCCTGTGATTTTACAGACATGGTATAATATTCATGAATCAGTGAGGTAAGATAATTTTTAAAACGTGGATAGATTCTGTCGTAATGACACTCCTGGAACCTAGAAAATATAGAAAGATACAACATAGATCTGAGAGAAATATTTATTCATGGTTCGAATTTCCTCCATTGTTTATATATAGATGAGTACAAGTTTCTTAATCCATAAACCCACATCCTCGTTTAACGTCCAGGGCTACGTTCCTTGTCGATCTCATAATGAAAATAGAAAAATAAAATGGATTCAGATGAAAATAAAACGTAATGAAATTAAAAGAAAAAATAGGCCTACATGAAAACATAATAAAAGTGTCGCCTCTGAAACTCTAGCGGATGGAGTATACTAGTTCCATCTCGTAAAACCGCTACAAAATCATCGCACGTATATAGTTATGAGGCTGTACGACATATCATAAATTATTTCACCTGTTTTAACCCAAATTATTTGATTTTGAATCGATGTTTACAAATAACCGCGTCACTCTGCCATTTCAAGTGACAGTCACGTGACCAGTTCAAACTTTCAGATCATCGGTGGTCTTATCTATGTAAAGCTGTGTATTTTGTTATAACAGTACCGTACCATAAGTTTAATAGAAATATCAAATACCTCTTAGTAATTCGTTGTTTTACGCTCTTTCAGCCTGAAAACTAGACAGTTGCGTATGAGTTAATACATCATGTTGGGATTCCCCTGACGCGCGTGGGTCTATTTATAGACGTCTATTACATGTACGCACTATATTTACTTTCTAAATAACATTCGCACTGTTTTCTTTTACAGTCAGATCTTTTCAAGCATGTAATTAAGGGAAAGTTAATAACTTTATAAAGTAATTAATCTGCTTTAAAGTAATTATGTACAAAAATAATACATGAAAATCGGGGCATACAGCTTTAACCTATTGATCAGTACTTAACAGGAAAAAACCAAACTAGAATCAATTGTTGGAGGGGTATCATCGGTTAATAAGCTTCATATACTATTTCAATTTAGGTACATTATGAGGTGTATTCGTCATTATTTGACCTGGTTACCACACAATACGGAGTCAAATTAGTGGAAGCTGTAACAAGTTTTCTGCCCCCTCCCTTCCCACTTTCTACGGACCTGTCTGTGCATGCTAAGCATACATCATAACAAGAAATGCTTCGTTGTTTGGTAAACATATAAGAAGAATAAGCTTTCTGTCATATTTTAAGTTTATATGCATGCACCCTCTAACCTTTAATCTATTGTGAACTACATTTTCATTGGTTAATTTGGATTTTAAATTTCGAAATTCGAATCTCGTATTTAGAATTTAGAATCTCGTATCTTGAATTTCGAATCTCGAATGAGCCTTCTGCGCTTTCGTAGATTTGTATGAAATACACTACTGAAGAGAGATTAACAATATCAACTGTTGACTGTGCATGAAATGAATTTACCTCTGTTGATATGTTACATTATCATACATCATACATGTATTCACTGTATTGATAAGAAAATGAAAACAGTGATGAGGCCTGTGGACGTTGTTGTGTATTACACTTTTGTGCAAAGTGTGTTCTGAAGCTAAAACAAATTTACCGGTATTATACTATAATACCATGCAAACATATATAGACTCTAACTTTTAATTTAGAGATAACGTTATGTTATTTTCAAATTTAATACAATGATCCTACAAAGCCAATATTAAATTTAATTTTTTTCTTTGTTCTAGTAAATTGAGAAGAATGGAGTTTTATGTGAAAATTAAAGAAAATCACAATATTGTTTGGAATCATTTGAAAAACATTCAAAATTATATAGATCTGGGCCTAATTTTCTTTCTCTTACATATGTATTATTAAGTACCCCATTTTAATCCTCGCCTAGAGTGCCAGGGGCTCCTGGATTGGACACATCTATAGCACAGTAATTACAAAATCATATACAGGTGTCAATTATGACATGTATTAAAGAAAATAATGTTATATAGTACATTATTTTCTATAAATAGAAACAGGGAAAGATATTGGCTGCGATAATATTGTTAAATTCAGAAAGTTGATTCAATGTTTTATATAAGCAAAAAAATTCCCATAGCTCAAGGTATTTTAATTCTACACAGGAGAATTCATCGTTTACCCTGTGCTACGCTACTTGAGGCAATACACCTCAAATAATGGGTTTCTAGGTCATATAAAGGCGTTATTGTTACATAATATTATATAACATATATGAATATTCGCAGACGCATGTACAGTGGATGCAAAAAGAGGCTTAATCCTCACATAGGGCACCATGGATTGGATACTTAAAATATAATAGGCATAATTAAAAAATTGCTTGAGAAAAGGAAATTTACTTTCACATGTTTTAAGAAGTGTGATACTACTTCTTGCTTCATACTTAGATATTTTATTGAAAGTAGACATTAACGGCAAACTGACAACTCAACTGTACGACAAACGGGATGATTTCAGCTTCTCCATCGTCAACTTCCCATATTTATGTAGCAATATTCCATTATCACCTGCATATGGTGTTTATATGTCTCAACTGATTCGATATGCGAGAGCTTGTTCTGCGTATAGTCAGTTTTTAAATCGAGGTAAGCTACTGACAAACAAGTTGATGGTACAGGGGTTTCAACAGTCTCGATTGAGGTCAGCATTTCGCAAATTCTATGTTCGTTATAACGATCTAGTTCGTCAATACAACCTCGCATTGGGTCAAATGCTGTCTGACGTGTTTCATACCGATTGTTAAGCCGTTCTTGGCACACTGATTTTGACTGCGGATAACTCCGTTTACCTGATCAGGATATAGGGCTCACGGCGGGTGTAACCGGTCAACAGGGGATGCTTACTCCTCCTAGGCACCTGATCCCACCACTAGTGTGTCCAGGGGTCCATGTTTGCCTAGCTATCTATTTTGTATTGCTTATGGGGGTTATGAGATTGATCACTGTTCGTTATCTTTGCCTTGCATGTAACAAATTAAAAATTATAAACCATTTTTTTTAAAATACAGGATACATTATGTAAAAATCTAAGTGGAATTAATTCGATTTAACATTTCTTTAGAATGTGAGATATATTGAGATTATACACTTAGATTTGATTTAGATCATGAGGTATACTTTTGAGATTTCATCTGGCGAATGAAAATACCTTAGGAATCATTTAAGAACATTGGAATGCGATGCGGCAAATATGTCAGAATTTATCAAATGATTTAAAATTGTTTTCGAATCATTTGAAAACATTCTTGAGGTTGTCGAGAAATACAATTACATTTGATCGAGATGAAATGATGAAACATATTTCTAACATTTTATCAGAGGAATGAAAATTCTGTTGGGTTAATGGTTTTAATGTTTCTCTGAGTGGTATTGTGTGGTGACATTGTGTTGAGGAAAACCCAAATACTACTCTTCTTAGATGTCATTTAATAAAAAGGCGCACTCTTCACATATCAAAACGAGTTTGTAATTTATTCCAGCAAACGTTTTATGCATTGCTATTTCACTGCAAAATGCGTTCATTTCATTAATTTAACAGTCCCATTACGTTATAAATCATTTTTTTTAATAAGGATCGAACTAAATCGAACAACAATATGGATTACTACAAAACACTTTCATTTTTCCATTTCATGAAAAATATTTCATAAGGAAATCCTCATCTTATATACTAGTATAGCATGCATTTATAATTGTTTAGAAAAGTGTTCCAAACTTCCAATATTTTATTCTTTCCTTTACTTAGCAATTGCAGTAAATTATTGAACATTTTGTTTTGATGTGTTAATAGTATTATCATAACTTGTATATCCATACAGCGTCATTACAAGCCAAACCTAGCGATTCTCAGTACTTTCAGTACTTTGACTTTTATACCCTACTGTAACCAGGCTAAGTAATTGGATGGATCCTGAGGGATTGGTACAGAGTTGTAACTCCTTTTGTTTTAGTAAAAAGGGAGAGAGCATGCAACATAGCTTTTTCAAATTCTCGGGACGCCCCTAATGCACTACGTATACAGCTGCATGAGACAGAGACGTTCACAGTACAAACGAAAGGTTTTTATGATAAGCTGTATACATACATATCATAGAGAGTAACTATATCTTGGTCTCCACTGGCCCAACCTTCCCTTTTGAAAATGTTGTGACCAATTTAGTATATATATACCTATGCAATGGCTAGGAGCGAGATAGCGTGTTTATTGTCAACCGAGAAAGAAACTATTCCCAAGACAAAGGAAGAGCCGGTGGAGTAGTAAAAGGCGAACATAATAAGACTCTCTTATGAGTAACCATGAAATATAAGGTGATTCCACCCGAGGGTTGCAAAAGAGCTGTGAAACCCGAGGCTTTGCCGAGGACTTTGCCGCTTTTTTGCAATCCCGACGGTGGAATCACCTTAATATTTCATGGCAACTCATAAGAGAATATTTTTCTCTCATATTTCTAGAGTTTTCCGTTTTCCTTGTGCCTAGCGACGCCATTTTGAGAATTTTCCAATGAATTAATTTTTCGCTGTACATTAAAAATAACACCAGAATCGAATTCTACGACCTTCTTTCCTTCAAATCGGTCGACGAGTGTATAATTGAATTGTATTAAAGTTATTCCTCTTTGAATAAATCAATAATCAGGGTGATGCGTGACGACACGGCATGGCTAGACTTTCGTTTTCCACGGGTGCAAGGACTCGAGTCTCATGGACATTGTGGACACTTATTTGACCTGAGACACGGACAGTAGACATTGACAGAGTGAATGTGGAGGTAAGCCTAGAACTAATAGACCGTGTGGGCTGGGTTTCTGTGAACTGGCATAATGCACCGGATGACATAGATGTACTCGACAGCATTTGTATGAGGAATTTGTGACTGTTGTTGAGTGTGTAGTAATTGTTCAAGGAATGTGTATTTTTGTGTCCGGTCACATACACCTGGAGATTATCAGGGACATTACAATCTGTCATTTTTTGTACAAGAGCTTTGCAGACGCTAGTGTTCGTCAATCGAGGTAAGTTGCAGGATAGTTGTGTATTGATTATTACATCATGTGATATGAAAGATAAACGTCACGTGATATGAAAGATAGAAATATCTTTCATACCTTTCTTCCATAGAATATCTGTATCTTACATACGTAGATATGAGAGAGAAAGTCTCTCTCCGGTGACAATAAACACGCTATCGTCCTCCTAGCCATTGGATATATGAAGGAGTTTTATCCCGAAGCAGAATAAACTATCTTCCAACAACGAAGAAACTAGTTCCAGCTTATAGAAAATAAAAAGAAAAGTATTTCCTATAAATACACTTATATTATTGCCTCCGTTACCGAGTGGTTAGAGCATCACGCTCAAAATCACACGACCTCTCACTTCTTTCGGCGCGGGTTTGAATCCCGCTCGCGCTGGTAAGTGAGAAAGTTTCCCAGTTTACTTTCGGAAGGTCGGTGGTCTCTTCCCAGATACATTGTAACTGGGTTCTCTCTTCCACCAATAAAAACTGGGCGCCACCAGATAACTGAAAAAAATGTTGAGTGTGGCAGAAAACATCAATAAATCAACCAACCAATCAATCAATCAATCCATCCAAACTTCTTAATTGTAAACAAACTTTGCAGTGCCTAGATATATACCATCTTTTATTTTGAGTTCACAGGGATATACAACGAATCGACATATGCGGAATGAAAATTATTTTTGTTAATGGATAAAACGTTGTCGATATATCTAACTGTTGAATTGAAGGTCACATCAAAATATTTGTAATTCTAGTTTTTTGTTAAATTCTGCTTCATAAGATTATAAAAACAGTTTCCTCGCAATACAACTAGAAGTTGTACGCTGTGACGTATTTGTTCACCATGACGTCGTATTGTGCGAAGTACACAGAGGTACATTCATAACAGCACTGGGTTTTTTCGGACAGCCTTAGCTGTGTTTAAGATTGTGATTTTAATGGAATAGTCTGCCTCTCAACAGCCATCCAGAAGCGACAGCGTTTGAATGACAATGATATTCGATGTCCTATACTTTAGATATTGTCACTTATTTGTTTCTTTGCGCTCGAGTTTTCACCTTTAAACAGATAGTTTTTTGTGTGTGCTTTTATTAACATTAGCTCGTACATTAAATGAGGATTGGTGACGCATATAAAATACTTATGATTTCTGTTATCATTGAGATATCAGGAAGTTCAAAACAGGGAAATTCCATCTCAAAATTAAATTTGGGAAGTAAAATTAATCTATATTAAACCTGTCTCCACACACAGGATGTGACAATAAGGTTTGTTTTGTAAATTCTATTTACTTTATAACATGAATATTGATGGCATGCTCCAGTGAATTTTCTACGCATTAACATGACGTTAACGTCAACGTTTATGCTCATCACATCCAGAGTTTCCCTTTGCAGGAAAGATAGACCTAAAATCAATTGTTTATGTTCATTAATGTTCACTTGTAATGACCAATTGCATTTTAGGCTCAATAATTTGGTTAGTTTATATGCAGTGAAACATTTTGCTATCACCACGAATTGAGACCAAAGTATCAATTGAATAAAAGATTTGTCCTTAAAAAACCTAAATGGAAAAGTTTAAGGTTTTTGGACTGAATCATTTAATATGCATAGCAGCTATTTATTGGGCTTTTCTGTTATGTTTGTGTCGTTGTTTTTGAAGGAAATAACAGTTCCTTGTTGAAATACTCACAAGTAATATAGATTCCTCTCTACTTAAACATAAATAAATCATGCATCATGGTAAATGAATAAATCAAGACAAGGACAAGAGAACAACATAAATACGTTCCTGTTCGAATTGTTTAGGAATGATTACGCCCCAGGAATTTAAAGCGGGCATTTTCTGAAAATTGCGATACCGTGTCACATATGCTTACATTGAGAAATACAATTGATGCTGCAGCAGACATCTGACCAAATATGTTTTGGTTAAAGCCAAATAGTACTTCTCTATTTTCTGTAATTATTTCCTTTGTACAAGGTTTTAGGTGGAGCTTAGATGGCACTAGATTTCCAAAGAGCGCAGAAACTTTGGAATGCACAAGCCCAGATTGAAGCTGCAAATAGTAAGGTGTAATTATAGACATATACATAGTAGCATTTTTAACATCCATGAGAAACAATCACTATAGTCTTAAAAAGTGAAGATAAAGAGCAATGATCAATCTCATCGATCTCATAAATCCTAGGAAGGGGCCTCTGTGGCTGAGTGGTTAGAGCATCGCGCTCAAAATCACACGATCTCTCACCTCTGTCGGCGTGGGTTCGAATCCCGCTCGTGCTGGTAAGTGAGAAAGTTTCCCAGTTTACTTTCGGAAGGTCGGTGGTCTCTTCCCAGGTACATTGTATCTGGGTTGTCTCTTCCACAACTAAAAACTGGGCGCCACCAGATAACTGAAAAAATGTTGAGTGTGGCGGAAAACATCAATCAATCATAAATCCTAGCAGGAATACAAATTGAGCAGAAGGCAACGCCTATTCCAGGGTATAATAGAAATATAGAATGAAGTGAAAGAGTGTTTATTTTATAAGCATGCTATTTCATTAAGAAATCTTATAATTTTATCATCCGTTTATAACATATTTTCATTTGCATAAAGTTTGCTTTCTATATCGTCTACTTTTAATTCCCCTCGTTCACTTTATGACGGAAAAAAATATATATATTGAGATTGATCCTTGTTTATGATATTCACCTTTTCATAGCTGTTTTGTTGGGGGTTTTTTGGGGGGGTGCAATGTTTACAATATAAATAATCTAATGAAATCTGATCGAACTTTATCCTTCTTTCTCAAGATTGTAGGCGACGGTATCAACACGGAAGAGGCCCCTGTAATGTCTTTATATTGGACACATCATCAAGTCTTGGGGAAGACGGCTTCACTCAGATGAAAGATGTATTTAAGACTATACTAGACGGTAAGATATCTAATTTTTCTGATATGATATACTCATATACAATATGATGATAGGATATGATTCGGGCATTGATATCATTACAGAGTATGCGTGTCATCCAGAAATTGATGAAAACGTAAGTGTCATCGTTTGTGGAAGAAACACCAGATTTCAACATTATTATTCAAATCAATACGCTGATATCAAAAGATGTGTTGGTAAGTCAAATCCAAATCAACATTTAAACTTTGATGATTTCGATGGTACCCTTCTATCCGTATTTATACTGTATGAATACGTTGGTTTTTAATTTTACCCATATCGAAATTGAGAATATCAACAAGTGCATTTGTCACTCTGATTTTGACTGCGGATAACTCCGTTTACCTGATCAGGATATAAGGCTCATGGCGGGTGTGACCGGTCAACAGGGGATGCTTACTCCTCCTAGGCACCTGATCCCACCTCTGGTGTGTCCAGGGGTCCGTGTTTGCCCAACTATCTATTTTGTATTGCTTGTAGGAGTTATGAGATTGATCACTGTTCGTTATCTTCACCTTGCATTGATAAGGTGACATTTTGAAAACATGCAACGGTTGTTCAGGTTTGGTTTCACACAATTAGGCTTCAAAGTTTAGCCATAAGACTTTGTAGTTCTCTTTTTAACTTCACAGAGAATATATACTGGTGTGAAGAACAAACAATTGTCACAGAGAATAAATACTGGTGTGAAGAACATAAATTTGTCATCTAGAGTGAATGTTATAGCAATATAGGGTGTTGTTATCGAATGTTCTCCATCACTAAGTCACAAACGATAAACTTGTCGGTAAGGTATTCAAATCATAACGGGTCAAGAGGATTCCATGGTATATTTTTACGTTTTACAGAGAAATATATATATATTGTGTTCTAAACAAATGCAAGCATAGTAAAAATTCGATTTTGTTTAAATTGTGTGCGCCACGAAGGATGACGATGCGTACATTCCTAAGGAGTCTCACCTTTTAATGTATTGATTTATTTGTCTAGGTTTGGGTGAGACGCCCTTTTAATGTATTGATTTATTTCTCTAGGTTTGGGTGAGTCTGACCTTTTAATGTATTGATTTATTTGTCTAGGTTTGGGTGAGACGCCCTTTTAATGTATTGATTTATTTCTCTAGGTTTGGGTGAGTCTGACCTTTTAATGTATTGATTTATTTGTCTAGGTTTGGGTGAGATGCCCTTTTAATGTGTTGATTTATTTCTTTAGGTTTGGGTGAAATGTCTTTTTAATGTATTGATTTATTTCCCTAGGTTTGGGTGAGATGCCCTTTTAACACAGTTGTAATATGTTGAATCTGATTTGTCTGTAGACTGTACTGTTATTGCCAATTTATTCTCTATTTTGTACAAGATGGTCTTGAGTTTGGCGGATTAACTCCTTTAACCGCGGCGTTTATCCTTTCCCTTGGAAGTCTTCAAAATAGAGCTGGTGAGAAGAATATATGAATGTTTAGTGTACATGGGAGTATCAAAATTAATGATCTGTTAAATTGCATTCTTTCACACAACATATATGCCTGCAAATAATGTTTGTCAGAATCTGATATACTTGTTTAAATGTCATACCTTGAATATCTTCAAAACGTAGTCCAATTTATTCCTCAGATCTGCGAGACAGACATACAGATTCACAGCTAATAAATTATCTATAATTACACTAATACGAGATGAAATCGGCAATGTATATTTTGTTTTAAATATTTTTAATGGGTAGCACATGTTTTTCATTGCTTTTCATCTCTAATTCATTTAAGCTCATTCAAGAATGATGAATGACTTCCATATTCATCCTCGAATAATTCTAATTTCGGATGGAAAACCGACAGATTTTACAAGTACCAATGACGTTGAAGACTCGCCTCAATGTGAACGAGACGAGGTATGCCAATAATGCAACGTTAAAAGTCTAGCGGGGATCGAAATTCATTTATTTAGCACTCTCTCCATATAAGAATACAAATACATGGACTTGCTACACAGAAAGTTGTTTAATTGTTGGCTTATTTGTTTATTTTATATTTAACACTTAGGATAAAGACCATCTACTTCAACTGACAAGAAATATCGGAAGGTGCTATCCTATATTTTGTATTCCAATAGGAAAAGACCCAGATGTTGTTAGTATAGTGATCAATCTCATATCATCTCACATATTTACACTACTTGCAACATTTGCCTAAATGTAACTGTCTTTATCTATATTTAAGGTACTTTTGGAATTTATCAGCGCTCAGTCAAGAGGAGGAAAGATAGTGTATCCATCCGAGGCTAAACAATTTGCAAAATATTCAACAAATATAGTAGGGACACTAATTATCTACTGAAAATTATCTAAAATGCAAACGTCACTTCTTAAGTTATAGTTTGTCTTAATTATATATCATTCGCCTATTAATAACTTTTGGGAATTATATCATTTACAGCGAGCAGCCTCTCTTTTGCATTTTACGATGAAGAATGATGGCAATGACAGAGAAATGATATTAACGTTACTAGCATGCACAATGCCCTACAAAGAGTTCACAGAAATGGATCAGGTAGTGCCACAGGGACATTAATATTTCTTGATATATCCTATACAATGATCAGGGTCATCCACTTCTTAGAATTTAACCACTGAGGAGAATGAGCACAGCTTTGTTCGACAACAAAAAAATTGATTTGTATATTTATTATTAGCAAAGTACACTATGAAAAGGTGATCATAACGAACAGTGATCAATCTTATAATTACTATAAAGAATGTACTACTAAGAGTATGATAAACACGGACCGATGCACACGCCAGGTATCTGTAGTAAGCATCCACTGTCGACCGGCTACACCCACTGTGAGCCCTGGATCTTGCTTGGGCAAACGGAGTAATCCGTAGTCAAAATTATCATGTAAAGATGGACATAACAATTGACATGGTGGACTGTTAGTCCCCGAGGGTCTCCACAGCCCAGTAGCTAAGTACTTCGTTACTAGCTTGAAAATACGGATGTATATTTAATTACTGTGATAAAATTTAGAAATTCATTTCAAAGTTAAGGATTATCTCCCTCATGCATAGTTCTTATCCTTAGACGAATTTGACTCCACTATTTGCCACTCTGTTTTTCCCTAAAATAACTCTAGTTTATTTTTATTTCGGATTTCAAATTTCAATCATTTCGGTTGAGTATTACTGAAGAGACATTATTTGTCGAAATGCGCATCTGGTGCATCAAAATTGGTACCGTATAAGTTTTACATGAAACACATCAGTCAGCATTTGACACAAAAACAGTTCATGACTATATAACTAAGTGTGAAGGTATCTAATTTCACAACAGCTCTGCAGAAATCAGAATATTGTGAAGAAAGAGTTTTCAATGCACAATTCAATCACCGATCTATCTATATTAAGTAGCGCAAATCCTGATTAGTTGTATTTCAAATATATATAAATTACACTTTGAACGGACATTACTTATCACTGGGGCAATTATATTCATCTTTAGTTTCTCAACCCAAGATATTCAATTTATTGAGGCAGGCAGAGGTTGTTTTCATTGCTATCGATCGTATTATCATTAACTGTTGCATGAGTAACCTTTCCTTTTCACAGGAACATTTTATATAGAATACCAATTGAAGGTTAATTTAAACGCTTGCTTCAAATGACGCACTATAAAGAGTAGGCAAATTGTTTATGAACTTCTTTATTAAAGATTATTCTTACTGTTATTCTATCAAAATAAACTAATAGATTGAAAGAGAAAAATTGAGTAATTCCTCTTTTAACATGTTGATAACATTTATCAATGCGGTAGCTTTCAGTCTAATGCGACAGTGTCTGAAAAACTAAAGATTCATTCTTTTTTCCCTGGTAACAACACCTCCTTTAAATAAACGAATATTAGACTTGTGGTATTTTATAGACCATCATCGATGTTTTATTGTTTATGCCCTAAAACACACTTTTGTCATTTTTGTAAAAACTTACGATCTTTTTAAACACCATTTAAGAATATGAATACTTAAAAATAGGACCATTTCAAAAATTCCGTATCTTCTTGTTTGATAAAAACATTTATGCAGTTTACCTGATATGGCAGATGCGTCCGGTCAAGAGGGGATGCTGACTCCTCCTCCCAGGCACGTAATTCTACCTCCTGTGGTCTGTGTTTGTCCTACTCCTAATTTTGTAATCCTTTGTGGGAATTACACAATTGATCGCTGTTTCTTATCTTTACCTTTTCATGCCCTTAAAAACTTACAATGTTTTCTAAGAAATTTGAGTAGTTATCACATTATTTACTGACTAAAAATTCTCCATTTTGCAAGCAAGGAAAACTTATATGTCTAAATCAATATTTGTAATGTTCCCAATAAAAAAAAGCATTGATTACCACAGGAATGTGTGTGAAATCGTCATTTGTTTATCCTTCAGACAAGTGTGAAGTCAACATACATTTAATAATTTTGGTCGCCAATTTTGACTATGACCCTATTCTAAAAATAGCGCACATAAATTAAATCATAGCGGGTCCCCATGGTAAAATCCCTTGTGGATAACTCTGATTACAGCCTTCTCATTTTTCATGAATTTATGAGCTACGAGTATGTGTTCCCTTCAGGATGATATATTTGATATATGCACGAAAAAATCATTGTACAATCCTTGGGATGATGTAAGTGATGATGATGTTGACGACATGGACCACGAATGTAAAGAAAGGTACTCCTCTATGCCCGCCCTAGGGACCAGAGTTAGAAGAGGGTTAGACTGGGCGTATGATGACCAAGACAATTATGGGCCTGGAACCGTCGTTGGACATTCGGATAATGGTAAATGCAGAATTAAAAAAGTTCCTTTTGAGGAAAGTTCGAGAAAAATCCTAATTGCAATTCTTAGAAGATTAATCGTATTTTGTATATTTCGCTAGTCACTGATTTTGCTATCTCATTTGTTTAATCCCTGCTCTCGGAAAAGAATTAAATTTTATTTAATAAAACTACAACGTCTTTGATTTATGTGTAATTTGAACCCTCCACAGTCGGGTGGCTTTTGGTGAAGTGGGATACCAGTTTGACATTCGACTACAGATACGGATCATCAAGCTTCGAAAAAGACAAATATGACGTCATTGTATGTGATGAACCACGGCTACTAGAGAATGAATTGATTGCTGTTGGTTGTTTAGTCAAAAGAGGTGATGATTATGATGAATCCAAAATTTAAAAATAAAATCATTCTTCTATTCTGTAAAAAAAATATAGAAACAACTTAAATGATAAAATTGTATTTTCTGTAGGTCCAGATTGGGAGTGGGGAAACCAAGATGGCGGTAACGGAGCAATCGGTTCTGTGTATTGTGTCAGAAACAACGGAACTGTTTGTGTACGAATTCGTTTTTCATGAAATTCTATAAAACAACATTTTTTTTTAAATTCAACCTTCAGTATTGATTACCCGACCTCAATTTACTCTTTATAGGTGCGATGGTCAAACGGACAGAGCAGTCATTATAGGTTTGGATATCACGGAAAATTCGATCTTCAGATATGGTATATCATTGTTTCATGAAACAACAAGTCGCACAAAATATTACTATTATTAGAGAGTTTGCAAATATCTATATATCGACATACATGAAATGATTCATTTTATTTTTGGTATCATTTTAGTGATCCTTTTTCATCTGAATCAATAGACTATTTACAAGATAAGAAAAGGAAAGATACTTTGAATAGAATACACAAAACACCAGGTCAATTTCCTGTATTAACAGAAGGTATTCTAGTATATAAACTGATAAAAATGGAAAATCATGTCTTTTTGCATTATCATGATATAATGGTTTTATCAATTATGAAGTAAGGTTTCGTTTTAAGCAGCTCACTCTGCTTCATTAGCACCTCCTCAGGACCATGATTCAAGTGAAATACAATGTGACTCTCGGTTACCTAGTCCTCAACGATTAAAGGTAATAAAAGGGCGTTATTTCAAAAACGACAGAACGAATGATGAATTAGCATCAGATAAAGAATCTGATGAACCAGGAGAATCGTCATTATCCATCGCTGTAAATCAATGGATGTGGGAAGATGACGATGGAAAATGGAATCCGTACCCCAGAAAGATAAATGACAGAATTAACCAGTGTTACAGGAGAAACCCAAATTCTACTGTAGTTGTGACAATTAACGAACACTCGTAAGTGCTAAATCTTAATTAATCCTAACTATCATATAAAACCACTCTTTTTTGAAATTGTTGATTTCAATGGTATATTGTTTTCTAAGTTTCAGAGTGGTGATGTCCAAAAATTTACAGATAGACTTAATGACTAGAGAGACGTCCGAGGTGAAATGTGTGATAAATGACTAAAATCTTTTAATGTGCATTTGTTGTCAGCATCAAATCTATGAAGCAGTGGTCGTTACATCAGAAAGTACTATTGTATACCGGTATTGTTGCAAGTAGCAAACACTATTCAAAATCATACATGTAGACCATGAAGGGATGGAGACTACCATGCTTTAGTGACCCCTCATGTACTATTTGTATATCTGTAGATCAGCACAATTTCTACGCTTTGGATTAGAGATCGAACTTCTTAAAAAATGTCCGATCAGTCGGACATACAGCTTGCAATGTTTATTATAGACACTAGTTTAGTTCGTTGTTTGTTTCATACCCGTCTAGAATTTAGACCTATGTCAGGGTCAGAGCTTTGAGGGTTCTTGTACATGCCAACTCCCGTTTTATTGCCATATCTGAAGGATACGTGATCCTCACTTCTAAATGCCAAAGGAGCAATCTCGATCTACATTAATCTTTTAGGTTTGACATGGTCATGGCACGCACTGGGCTCGGATTTACGACCTCCCAATATATTTCACATATTCTATCTCTGTGTTCATTTTCGAAAGACGTACACACACAAGTCTTTATGTGGAATTTTATTTTATTTTATATGCATGTATGAAAGGTGAAGATAACGAACATTGATCAATTTCATAACTCCTATAAGCAATACACAATAGATAGTTGGGCAAACATGGACCCCTGGACACACCAGGTAGGATCAGGTACCCAGGAGGAGTAAGCATCCCCTGTCGACCGGTCACACCCGCCGTGAACCCTATATCCTTGTCAGGTAAAAGGAGTAATCCGTGATCAAAATCAGTTTGCCAAGAACAACCTAAAAAATTATATGAAACACGCCAGACAGCATTTGACCCAATGATAGGTTGTATTGAAGAACTAGATCGTTACAACAACCATAGAATTTGCGAAATGCTGACTTTAATCCAGACTGTTGAAACCCCTGTACCATCAACGTGTTTGTTAGGAGCCTGGCTCGGTTTAAAAACTTATCATACGCAGAAAAAACTCTTGCGTATCGAATCAGTTGCGATATAGACACCATATTAAAGTGAGAATGGAATATTGGTATATAAATATGGGAAGTTGACGATGGAGAAGTTGAAATCATCCCGTTTGTCATACAGTTGAGTTGTTAGTTTGCCGTTAATTTCTACTTTGAATAAAATATCTAAGTATGAGGCAGAAGTGGACCACTTTGTGGTGTCTTTTATTTCGAGCTCACAGGGATATATCGAATTGACATGTATATGAATGTTCTCTTTCATACCGTTTAATGAAGCCAGAAGTAATGTTTACAGTATAGATTTTAGTCTTAATGATAATAAAAGAAACTTATTACATGGTTTTCTCTAAAATTAGTATTATTTGAATTCCATACACTACAACTACAAATGTCTAAAGAGGAAGGAAACCAATGTGCGTCTATAGCAAAGAAAAGAAAATTTATTCCTCATTCACTTTAAAAAGAAAGAAAATGTATCTGTCAAATTTCTTCTAGAATATGAAACCAATAAAATGCGAACAACATTTTTATACCCGAAAGTGTTATTTGAAATATATGTCTTATTAGGAATGGCTCTATCAATAAAAAGCCCTTTGCAGGTCAATGACAAATACATTTCATGTATATGCAAATGAACTTATGCTCTTAAAAATTCGATCGGCAGGAAATTCAAAATAAGGAAGTTATACATTGAAATAAAAGTAAGGAAACACAATACTGACTTATCACCATAACACGCCTGTCTACTTCAGCGTCGGGTAAGATATCTGCATGACAAATGATTTTGCATAACATTTGCATGCTTAATTTCCTTCCTTAAAATTAATATCATTGCAGGATTTATTTCAGTATGCCTTAGCAATTCACAAAGTTTCGTGCAACATGTAAAGTCATACGTTCACTTCTGGAAGATATCTCAACTTGATCATTGCTACAACAGTATGCTTACATACAAATTTAGCTATACACTGTACACCATTTTGCTGTTAGAAAGAAAGGAATGTTTCAATGAATTTCGCAAACATGTCTATTGCATCCATACTTGGTCATATAAGAGCTGTGATTTGTGCACTAATGCAAATCTCTGTAATGTTTTCAATTTTTTCAGTTTAATTCTTATCTTAACTCCTTCGAAGGAATGGTAGCATCACATTCCGAACAAAAATCCCTATTTTCTCGATGTTAATCTGTTTCCATATATCAATCTGATGGTATCCGGTTCAATGCATCTAAATTTGATTAAATTGTCAATTGATTGATATGAAACTGGTTTCGATTACAAAGATTTAGCATTGTCCAGTTTGATTGGCGGTGACGAGATAATAGAAGCTCAGATTTAAATTGAAGAAAATGGTGCCCTTGGTTTAAACCACGTTCACAGCACCTGTTACATGTAGTGTTGTGGATTATTCCTAGACCTAACATTGGTATGAATACATCAGAAAACATTCAACCCAGTGATATTTTTTATTTGTAAATTGAATCATTATAGAAATGCTGACTTTATACGAGACTGATGAAACCTCTGTGATATTAACTTATTTGTCAGTAGCCTGCCTTGATTAAAAAAAATAATCATACGTATAACAAGCTCTAGCGTATTGAATAAGTTAAGAGACACCATATGCCGGTAATGATGGAAATACTGATCCACAAATATTGGTAGTTAATGATAAAGAAATCGAAGACATATTGTGGTTTCGACAGCTTCGATTGCAGTCAGCATTTCGAAAGTTATATGGTCATTGATGCGATCAACTTTGTAGGTGCAGCCTGTTCAGTGTTGTATGCATGTTTCGTGCCGGTTGATGGGCCGTTCTTTGCATGATGATTTTGACTGCTCTTTTCGTGATCGAAATATGAGGCGCATGTGGTCGGCAGAGGATGATTACCCACCATTGATACTTAATCTCACCTCTGGTGTATCAATGGTTCCGTCTTTGTCTAACTCTTACTTTTGTATCCTTTATTGGAATTATGAGATTGATTGCTATTGGTTATCATCAATTTTTCATGAAATCATGTTGTTAGTTTGCCGTTGACATTATGTTCACAACGTATTCAAAATTTTATGCATATGCGGAAGACTCTATAGTGCCTTTTATTTTGAGTTCATTGTGATGAAAGGTGAAGATAACAAACAGTGATCAATATCATAACTCCTACATATCTAAATAAAGTATGACTCAAAGTGAGTATTGTTAATAGATAACACGTCGTCGAAATATCTGAATGTTGTTTTGAAGATCACAAGATATTTTCCTTCTCGTGTAGAATCTTGTGAATGTAAAACTTATACGGTACCAATTTTGATGCAGCAGATGCGCATTTCGACAAATAATGTCTCTTCAGTGATGCTCAACCGAAATGTTTGAAATCCGAAATAACAATGAAGTTTTAGAGCTATTATAGCCAAAAACAGCGTGTCAAAAAAATAGTGCAGTCAAATTTGTCTAAGGATAATGAATTCTGCCACAAAAGAATGCAAAAAAGCAAGTTCAGCTAATAGTCTGTACCCATGGCATTCTAACAGGTTGTTGTAAGAAGATATTTCTATGAATTTCCGTGGGGTGGAATGCCATATACAGAAAGATTTGTATACTTTGCATAACTGATATTCAGAAATCTAAATTTTCAAATTGAAATATTAAACGGATCTAACGATCAAAATAAAACCACTGATTTATGATTTAAAGAAATTTGAATTTTGAAATTGCGAGCAAGTTAACCCTTTATTACCCATTTTGTTTTAAATGGAGCTAGATCTGCGCATGTATTCTATTCAACTAGCCATTTCCCCACGTAAAAGGTTGATCTCCAAAATGTTATGGGTGACTAAAAATCTTATAAATGCTATCATTCTACCTTTAAAGTAAATCCGACGGATTCGATCATGGTTTGACATCGTCTTATCTACAGAGATTTAGATTTTGCTTTCGTTCACAGGCATAGTGTATTGTGTTACTTTGCGTGCTGATATATTCAATGCTGTTTATGAGGACCAATATTTCATATGGCCTTAGGATTCGATAGAGCACAGGAATTTTGGCAGGAACAAGGACACTTTGAAGCTGAAAATAGTAAGTTACCAATGACTTATACGGAAACTTGAGTTCAAGTTTCAATACGTTTCACTCACACGGACATACATTTTGTACAATAGAGTTATTCAAAGGTAAAAATGTATAGACATGTTTTAACTTGCCTTTTCCTGTAATACTCAAAACCACTACTCATAATATTGAAACATCACTATGTATGTAGTGCCATCTAGTGCATCAGTGTCCGTGTTTGCACAACTCTCTATTTTATATTGCTTATAGCAGTTATGAGATTGATCACTGTTCGCTATATTCACCTTTCATTGTGTACATGTCGCTAAATAGTAAGTGAACATTGGATAGAGGTACAGTGGGGATAGTATAGCTACAACAAAGGAAAACATTCTAATGTGTAAAAATCTTGCTCAACTCAAATATCTGTTCCACAGCTTATTGATGAAAGAAAATAGTAATCAATGGCATGGATTTTTAATAGGACCACATCATGGAACACTTGTTCTGGTGAATATAATGAGTGAGTTTACTTCTTTTATTTTATTGTTATACTCTTAACACCACATTACATCTTAAAAGCTAGAAGTTCAAACCATGATTTTGGAATAAGAGGCCAGTGTAGCAGACGACAAGCAGTTTGGGTCCACTAAAGAGGCATAATGGGAGCGTTGCGTTTGAGGGGGGGGTAGAAAGTTGTAGGACTGGTTTTCTGATGGAAATATCTACCTAATTATCATGACTATCCCTTCGGTGTTAATATTGAACAAGTGTTAAATGTAATTGCAATATTTTATTTACCTGATCGCGATATAGGACCCATAGTCAACAGGGGATACCATCTCCTCCTAGGCACCTGATCCCACCTCTTAAGTGTCCGAGGTCTGTGTTTGTCTGATCCCAACTCTGAAGTGTCCGGAGTCTGTGTTTGCCCAACTCTTAATTTTGTTTTCTTTATAGGAATTATGCGATTGACCATTGCTCGTTATTTCTACCTTTTCATTATATAAATTATATACATTAACGGAAAACGGAAAACTCAACTGTTTGACAAACGGGATGATTTCAGCTTCCCCATCTTTAATTTTCCATATTTATGTAGCAATATTCCATTATCACCTGCATATGGTGTTTATATATCTCAACTGATTCGGTTTGCAAGAGCTTGTTCAGCGTATAGTCAGTTTTTTTAAATCGGCATCATCTACTCACAAACAAGTTGATGGTACAGGGGTTTCAAGAGTCTCGATTGAATTCTATGGTCGTTATAACGATCTAGTTCGTCAATACAATCTATTAATGGTTCAAATGTTATCTGGTGTGTTTCATACCGATTATTAAGCTGTTCTTGGCACACTGATTTTGACTGCGGATAACTCCGTTTACCTGATCAGGATATAGGGCTCACGGCGGGTGTGACCGGTTAACAGGGGATGTTTACTCTTCTTAGTCACCTGATCCCACCTCTGGTGTGTCCAGGGGTCCGTGTTTGCCAAACTATCTATTTCGTATTGCTTGTAGGAGTTATGTGATTGATTGATCACTGTTCATTATCTTCACCTTGCATAAATGACACGTAAAACATGGGTCCTAAGGAAAGGAGGAAACACTCTTAAATAAAGCTTGCTAATATACTAACTGTTAGATAAATTTGACATTGAAATTCTAATTATTTGCATATTTACAAATACATTTATACCGTAGATCCTTATCACGCGCTAGAAATTCATATTAGCGTTAAATTGTGAAAAGCCTATTGCATACAATCCATAATTATATTTATCATTTAGAACACTTTTTACATGATATATTCCATATTTCAAATGATATCTACCCTTTTGAAAGTCAATGAAATTCACTGTTTGTATTGGTTTTTTAATATTTAGATAGTAGACGACGGTATCAACACGGAAGAGGCCCCTGTAATGTCTTTATATTGGACACATCATCAAGTCTTGGGGAAGACGGCTTCACTCAGATGAAAGATGTATTTAAGACTATACTAGATGGTAAGATTTTCTTTAGATGAAGTTACCGTTATAGAGTATATAATTATATTGATACGTGTCTTGATAGTATGAGCTGATTATAAAATATACCCCCATTGTTTCATTCTTGTTAAATCCCCGTGATACACAATAAGAAATTTAACTATATATACCTGTAATTTTTTAAACATGCAGATTATTCACTAACAGAATTGATTACAGAGTATGCCTGTTACCCAGACATAGACGAGAACGTGTCTGTCATTATTTGTGGAAAGAACACCAGATTTCAGCATTATTATTCAAATCAATACTCTGATATCAAAAACTGTATAGGTAAGTATAAACAACTACATTGAACCATTGAATAATTATCGTATCATAGATCTAATAACAAGGAAGACATATTGTTTAATGCACTTATAACATTTTCATAGATGTTATTTGCATAAAAGCTGTCAAAAATATTCATTTAATGTTTATATCTACATGTAAGGTAAAGATAACGAACAGTGATCAATCTCATAATTCCTACAAGCAATACAAAATAGATAGTTGGGCAAACACGGACCCCTGGACACACCAGAGGTGGGATCAGGTGCCTAGGAGGAGTAAGCATCCCCTGTTGACCGGTCACACCCGCCGTGAGCCCCATATCCTGATCAGGTAAACGGAGTTATCCGCAGTCAAAATCAGTGTGCCAAGAACGGCTTAACAATCGGTATGAAACATGTCAGACAGCATTTGGCCCAATGACATGTATATTTTTTCAATGAATTCCTTTGACATTTTGGAAATGAACCACGTGGGCAGCTGGTGCATCAAAATTGGTACCGTATAAGTTTTACATTACGACCCCTGGGTCGAGGCCTCTGCAGGTTGACTGTTAGTCCCTGGGGGGGGGGGGTCTCTGAAGCCCAGTAGCTAAGTACTTCGTTACTAGCTTGGAAATACCAATGTATATTTAATTGCTGTGATAAAATTTAGAAATTCATTTCAAAATTAAGGATTATCTCCCTCATGCATAGCTCTTATCCTTAGACGAATTTGGCTCCAGTCTTTGGCCCTATGTTTTTCCTTTTAGTTCTTACAAGTTTATTGTTATTTCGGATTTCCAAAAAATTTGGCTTGAGAGACATTATTTGTGGAAATGTGCATCTGGTGCATCAAAATTCGTACCGTATAAATTTTACATTACTCCATACAAATATCTATAATTGACAAAACAGCAACAGCCTCCAACGGTTCTATAACACGAAGACCTATGGGTTTTCAGGTTATGTCCACTGACGGATGGCTGATATTCTCCTAAATATTCTTAGTTTTACTGTGAAATAAATAAAATATTTACAGTGTAATGTAATGGGAAAATACAGCAAAATGTAAGTTATCCTTAAGGAATATATCTATTAATACGATAAATGCATTAAGCAAAGGGAAATCATCGGTAGAAAATGGGTCCATTAATCATTTTTTTCGTATAATTTTTAAGGCGACAGTAATATGTTAAGCATCTACAGCCAGTTACTTCTTAAAATGCTCTTCATTTGCGCCAATACTAAGATCGGAAAATGGGTAGTCATTGACCTTTTGGTAAACGTTAGGCTGGTAACTAAGAGGTACATGCTAGTAACTAACAACTACTTCCAAACACTTAGCGTTTGAAAGTGAGAGTCGTGGGTCATTCAGGTATTACCTTTATATCGGGGATCCGAAATACGACATATGTTGATGTTTAGTCACCCTTCCTGTTCCGTCCCTCGGCGCCAAGCATAGGTTAAATCGTGTGGTACTTCACTAAAATCTGGTGACGTTTAAATAAAAGGTAAAGATAACAAACAGTGATCAATCTCCTAGCTCCAAGCAATATAGAATAGATAGATGGGCAAACACTGACCTCCAGCGGTGGGATCAGGTGCCTTGGACGAGTAGTCATCCCCTGTCGACCAGTCCCACCCACCGTGAACCCTATATCTTGACCAGGCAACTAGTGTTTTCCGTAGTCAAAATCAGTGTGCCAAGAACGACCTAACAATCGGTATGAAACACGTCAGACAGCATTTGGCCCAATGATATGTTGAAATGGCAAACAAGATCGTTATAACGACCATAGAAATTGCGAAATACTGACTTTAAACGAGGCTGTAGGAACCCCTGTAACATCAAATTGTTTGTTAGTAGCTTGCCTCGATTTGAAAACTGATCATACGCAGAAAAAGCTCTTGTGTGTCGAATCAGTTGAGATATATAAACACCAGATGCAGGTTATACTGCAACATTGCTATATAAATATGGGAAGTTGACGATGGAAAAGCTTAATTCACCCCGTTTTTCATAAAGTTGAGTTGTTAGTTTGCCGTTGTTATCTACTTTCAATAAAACATCTAAGTATGAAGCAGAAGTGGAAGACTCTTTGATGTCTTTTATTTCGAGTTCACATCGATATATCAAATCGACAAATGAATGAAAGATATAATTGTTAATAGATAATACGTCGTCGATATATCTAAATGTCAAATTGAAGGCCGGAGATTTTTTTTCTTCTCACGTAGAACTTTTTGAATAAATTCTGCTTCATATGAATATAAAAACAGATCAGCTAACAAAGGAACACAATTCGTACCCATGAACATTCCAACAGACTGTTGGAAGACCTGATCATCAAAGACCACGAAGATACATGTATTGTCAATGAGGAATTCTAGCACATTTGTATTTCAACTTCAGAGTACTTGTGCGTGGAATCAGAGTGGTGTTTAACAAAATAATTTTTGTATGACTGATTACTAGATACGAATATTTGCGTTTTCCATTTTTGTTGAAGAAGCAACAGTCTATGATGTCAAGAAGTCTGGTCTTTAATCTATCGTGAGGAATGGTCTTTTAAAGTGTTGAAAAGTCATACGTTTTGATGTTATTGATTTGAGAAAAGTTTTGCAATTTCAAGCTTACTAAACGTTCGTTAGAATTTTTCAGAATCAACATTTGATTAACACCACTTCTGGCATATGTAGTCGCACAGTAAATTTGAAGTTTCTCCTTCACAACTGTTAATAGTTTCGTGAGGAGCAAAGATAGGGGCTGGACAGAGTACTTACTGGGTCCAGCAAAGTATCTTTGTAAGGGATTTTATGTAGTTTGAGAATCCATTATGGGTACATTAACTTATATTCACCCAACCCATTTGTCTGGGATATTAAATGTGTCGAAAACTGAAGCATGGTTTTGAACAATTTCATCTTTTGAAAGGGTAGTTGGAGTACAAGTACGATTGTTGTAGCTGAATATTTTGCGAAGAGAAGTAAACAAACTATAATTTGTCCACGGAATATGTACTTGGGAATTCAATGACTATCTGCAATCTATTTTATATAAGATGCTGTCGAGTTTGGATGATTAAGTCCCTTGACTGCGGCATTTTTCCTTTCACAAGGAGCAAGACATGACGGTGAGCTATATTTAATTTTGAACATCATTTCAATTTCTTGGACCAGGTGAGGCATTCATGTGTTGCTGGGTTTTCCACAGCATACACTAGGTAGGTATTGCGGTCCATGATAGAATCATGCAATACTGCAACTAATCATCTCCAATACTTTTAAAATGCATAATATACTGTTGTCTGGGAATTTGTTTTTGTGAATATACAATTTTTTACCCGTTTGCAATACGACTAATCAAACCAAAATTAACCAAAAATGTAGTATTCTAAATTATGATTGTATCGTGCTTAACGTCTCTCTCTCGAGAATTGTTTACTCATATGGAGACGTCACCAAGACCAGTGAAGGGTTTCAAATTTAGGCCTTTCTCGGCGCTTACGGCCTTTGAGCAGTGAGGGTTCTTTAGCGTGCCACACCTACTGCGACACGGGACTTCCGTTTTTAAGGTCATCTCCGAGGACCCGTCACATTCACACCTGATGCCGAGCTTTTTGCGGTACAACTAACACTACCTGTTTTAACGACTTAGGTCTGTCGCGGGCGGAATTCAAACCCCAGCCTTCCGCATGCGGGGCGAACGCTCTAACCACTAGGCCACCGCGGCAGTAAAGTACTCTAAATTAAAATATTAAATCCTCGTCTAAGACAAAATAATATCATAATCTTTACCATGCAGGTTTCTATACCCAAATGTAATGCAATTCAAGTGATTCAGATTTAGTCTGTGTAACCGTCCGACAGGGGACGCCTCCTTCTCCTAGTAATTTTACCCCACCCCTATTATGTCCAGTGTCAATGTTTGCCCAACTCGTAATACATTGAATTACATTTTTGTGGGAGTTGTAAGATTGTATATTGTTCTTTATTTTCACCTTTTCCTCAAGACATTTTTTCTCTTCGTGTAGAAGCTTTTGAATTCATTCCACCTCTCATCTGAATACAAAACCAGGTCAACCAATAATGGTGTACAATTTATACCCATGGGAATTCAAACACATTGTATATGAAAGTTCAAGATAACGAACAGTGATCGATCTAATAGATCCCATAAGCAAAACAAAATAGATAGTTGGGCAAACACGGACCCCTGGACACAACAGAGGTAGGATCAGGTGACTAGGAGGAGTCAACATCCCCTGTCGACCTGTCACACCCGCCGTGAGCCCTATATCTATATAATATTTGAATACAACATTAATCTTACATCTGATATAGAACATATATATTCAATAAATGAAAGGGTAATTACATGTAAAAATCAAAATATAGGTACCATAACAAATGTCGAAGTAGTTTGTGTTTGGGGGATGTGAAAAGAATGGAAGCTATGCTAATTTTAGGATAACTATCTTCACCGATTATTTTAATATTCTTCATGTATCCAAGATTTGTAAAGCCATATGAGCTATAACACACGATAAAAATTTTTATCTGATCTGTCCATAAACTTTTACCTACTTGTAAATCTAAGATAATACCAAGGTTCTGATAAGAAAAGCAGCCCAATAAACAAAAGAAAGCTGTTAATTGCATTCCTGCTGTGCACTTTTTCGAACTGAGCAGTGCCTTCATTATCTCTCGGCACAAGAAAAGATTATTCCCGAGTGAAAGGGAGATGCTTATAACGAGGTCAAACGAAGATGGAATCAGAAGTAAACACCATTGCTTTTTCTTTGTCTGTGAATTATTTTTGCATTTGATGAATACAAATAAAGTTTAAACAATGTAATATTGTAAATTAAAATGAGACTTTAACAATAAACAGCCTGTGCACATAAGAACCGGTCAGAATCTTGTAGCTTTCCTGACATTGTTATGGTTTACAACATTGACACATGCGCAATTAGAGCATTCCGAAGTAGTGACCCCTGGGGTCACTGAATATCGAGATAACAGCTAGGAATTAGTGGCTGGCAGCCAGGCAATTCAGATCTTAGATTTTATTACTAATTTAATGGTTTTAGAGGCCAAATATTACGAAGAAAATTGGATACAACAGAAAATATAATGAATGCATGTTACTAACTGTATTTTCTCATTTATTTTTTGGGGGCCGTCAGTTATACCTCATATCGCTTTAAATCCCCATCATGATTTCTGACGTGTTTTATACCGATTGTTATGTCGTTCTTGGCATACTGATTTGACTACGGATGACTGTTGACCTGATCAAGATATAATCTCACAGCGGCTAAGACCAGTGGAACCTGATACCACCTCTGGTATAGTCAGGCGTCCGTGTTTGCCCAGCTCTGTATTTTGTATTCTTTATAAGATAGTTTGTTATCTTCATCTTCCATCATTCAAACAACTTACACCTTCATCACAATATCATTACATTACAAGTTCATGGTGCAAGGGTTTCAACAGTCTCGATTAAAGTCAGCATTTCGCAAATTCTCTGGTCGTTATAACGATCTAGTTCGTCAATACAACCTCGCATTGGATCTAATGCTGTCTGATGTGTTTCATGTCGATTATTAAGCCGTTCTTGGCACACTGATTTTGACTGCGGATAACTCCGTTTACCTGATCAGGATATAGGGCTCACGGCGGGTGAGACCGGTCAACAGGGGATGTTTACTCCTCCTAGGCACCTGATCCCACCTCTGGTGTGTCCAGGGGTCCGTGTTTGCCCAACTATCTATTTTGTATTGCTTATAGGAGTTATGAGATTGATCACTGTTCGTTATCTTCACCTTGCATTTACATAAACTTTTTCACAATGCTAATGTTTTTCATAATTCTCCATTTCCATTTTTCCATTTGAAGGCTTATCCAGAAGAATGGGTGAGTTCCATATTCATCCACGGATAATTCTAATTTCGGATGGACGCCCTTCAGATTTTACGTGTACTGGTGATGGTGAAGATTCCCCTCTTTTTGAGCGTGAAGAGGTATTTAATGATTGCTCTGTAAAATATTGAGAAAAAATATATTAGTGGAGTACATGTATATACAAGTGTATTTAAACTCATTTCTCGTGCATTAATTCCGGTCACTTGATTTCAAAGTAGATATGTCTTTATGATTTACTTTCAGGATAAACATCACCTGTTGCAACTGACGAGGATAATCGGCAGGCGTCATCCTATATTTTGTATACCTATAGGAAAGGACCCGGATGTGGTCAGTACAGTTGTCACTCTATATATCATTCTTAAATGTTCACACAGCCTAGCTATAAATGTTCTTCACACTCCATCGTACAATAACCTACATGAAGCTACTGTAATCTCTCGTTTAAGGTACTTTTGGAATTTATCAGCGCTCAGTCAAGAGGAGGAAAGATAGTGTATCCGTCCGAGGCTAAACAATTTGCAAAATACTCTAAGAATATGGTAGGAGCATTGCATAATCAAAGCTTTCCTGTATATCATTGTCTCTACGATCTTGAAACAAAATGTCTACGATATCATGTTCTCGTTTTAAAGCGAACGGCGTCTATGTTGTCTTTCACATTGAAGAATGATAATAATGACAGAGACATGGTATTAATGTCGTTGGCATGCACATTTCCTGACGAAGACTTCACAGAAATGGATCAGGTAATGTGACAACAAAATCTAAACTATTGAAGGGATACGATAATAAACCTTGTGTAGAATCTTATCATAATGAATAACAATGATTTCATGAAATAGGAATAAGATAGCATACAAAGTAACAAATATCACTCAAATGATAACGCATAAGTGAAATATTTAGACTATATATCTTCTGCAGGCCGATATTTTTGATATGTGTTCAAAGAAACGATTATATAATTCATGGTTTGAAATTATGGATGAAATAATGGAAGAGGAACTTATTGAAGACGACCATGCATATAAACTAAGAGACCCACGCATGCCTTCCTTGGGAACTAGAGTTAGAAGAGGGCCGGATTGGAAATGGGGTAATCAAGACAGATATGAACCCGGCACAGTCGTAGGATACTCGAAAGACTGTAAATATATAATGAGTGGAAGTCACTAATTACATGTCTTGTACTCCTAAGAATGACGAATGTTATTGGTTCATGTAGAAATCATATATGCCGAAGTATAAATCATAATACTGTGATCTGGTGACATCTATCTGCTCTCTGAACGACAATTACCTTGCTTGCTGTATAATTACTTTGAAATTTTCTACAGGTGGGTTGCTAAATGTGGAATGGGATACTGGTTTGAAAAATAGGTATAGATACGGATCAACTCTTCCCGAAAAAGACAAATATGACATCACAGTATGTGACGAACCAAGGATATTACAAGATGAATTTATTGCTGTCGGTTGTTTGGTCAAACGAGGTAAATGTTAGGAACCGTGATGAAAGTTCATCCTATCATTCAGATTAAAGAAAAGAAAATATCTACCGGCACAGCTAAGTTAAGGCTTTCGAAAAATCACTGTTGTACATAAATGTAAATCAGCGCACTTCACACCATATGACGTTATATTTAAAACATAGTTCTGACGAACAATTCTATAGTCGTATTTCTGGGGAAATCTCATAACATTTTGTGTTTACTTATCGCCGCTATCATATGATAAGCTATATACCTGTGAAATTTCCTGTCAAATGATCATGATCATACATGATTGTCGTTGGTATTATATCATTCTCTAATTTTATAGTATGCTCAAACATTATATTCATATTATATTGTGACGTTGAAATCGCTTTTAACCTACATGTGTGTTGCGTTGTAAAATGGGGCTCGTGTGCCTAAATAAGATCTTTCTATGTAAACAGTGCGAAAGTTCAAATGACCTGTTTTTTTATATTAATGTGAAGCAGAATTTATTCAAAAAACATCTACATAAGAAGAACAAATCTCTTGCTGTGACCTTCAATTCGACATTTAGATATATCGACGACGTTTTGTCTATTAACAATGATAACTTTCATTCATATTTCGATTCGATATATCCCTGTGGGCTCGAAATAAAAGACACCACAGAGTTGTCCACTTCTGCTTAATACTTAGATATTCTATTGAAATTAGATATTAACGGCAAACTAATATCTCTCAAGTGATTCGATATGCAAGAGCTTGTTCTACGTGTAGTCACTTTTTTAAATCGAGGCAGACTACTAACAAACAAGTTTATGTTAAAGGGGTTTCAACAGTCTCGTTTAAAGTCAGCATTTCGCAAATTCTATAATCGATATAATGATGTTATTCACCAATACAACTATTGTTAGGTCAAATACTGTCTGACGTTCTTTATACACTGAGTTTTTACTAAGAAATACTGCGATTACCTGATTGACTTTAGCGAATTACCAATAATATATAAATCAAACGCTTCTTCCTGCACTATCAACTCGCTTGTCAGTAGACTCCCTCAATTCAAAATCTTATCATACACAGAAAACGTTCTTGCATATGGAGTCAGTTTAGACATCTAAACACTATATGCAGGTGATAATGAAGTATTACTATATAAATATCGTGATTTGACGATAGAGAAACTGAAATCATCCCGTTTGTCATAACATTGAGTCGTTGGTTTGTCGTTAATATTTATTTTCAATAAGATATCCAAGTACGAAACAGATATGGAGGACTCTGTGATATATTCGCATGTAAGCATTGCGAAAATTCAGATGTATCTGATATAACCAGTAGTACAAGTATCAATACGTTTGAAAAGTGCTTGAAACAACGTCTGACTTATAAATTTAGAGCAATTCGCTGAAGACTGTCGATATGATATCAAAATATAGCATATTTAGCTGGATTATGGAATTGCTCCTCCAAGCACTTTTCATATAAAGGATTTTTAAGTCTTTTTGATTACCTCATTAAAAGTTCAGCTGGTAACCCGCATATTCTGTTTGCTTATCAGTAGGATATCTTCTTGTTTTCCAAAACATAAAGTGTAACGTTATCAAAAGACATCGTTAGAGCGATGAGATTACTAGAAAAGTAATTTCTAGTGAGCCAACTTCACGGGAATTTCACAATACGGAAACTGCATGGTTGCTGGGTCGCAGTCAAATATCAGTAGTGATGTTTCGGTGTTTAATCATAACTTGTGAATTTGATTTGTAATTTCACATCAAAATTATTGTACATTTTGCTATGAAAGCCCTTTACCTAACTGAGGATTCAGATCTGAATTACTTCATTAGGTCTAGATTGGATGTGGGGAGATCAAGATGGCGGTGAAGGGACCCTTGGTTCGGTGTACATTGTAAAACGCAATGGAATTGTTTGGGTAAGACCTGGTATTTGATGAGATATTTAATAATACGAATACACATACACATAAGATTTGATTGATTAAATATCTAACATTTCACTTTATTATGTTGATTGTCCGTCTTTAGGTATGCTGGTCAAATGGTCAGACCAGTCATTACAGGTTTGGATATCAGGGGAAATTCGATCTTCAGATATGGTATATACTTTATTTATTGAACATGTATATTTGCAAAATCATTTCCTTCCTTGATTTATATTCGAGGGTATATTCCGTTTCTTAAGAGCTTGTCTACGAGAAAACCATGCAAATATATAAAAATGAAGGAAATGGTGGTCATCAATATCATTTCTAATCATTTATATCATTGGAGTTTATGGTTGGAATAATTATAATTTGAGGTCAATTTATTGATAGGTCATTTCTATTTTTAGTAACAACGCATTCTGTATTTACACGTGGATTAGTCTTTGAACACAAGAAAAATCCTTAAATATTAGGGTTTTGTTTTTTCAAAAATGCAAATCAATTCTGAAGGCTTATGAAAAGAATGGATTTTTTTAATGATATTTCCATGTAAACCACTTATGGAGAAATCATGTTTGACATCATAAGTGTCCATATAGAGATAACATGGAGCCTGTAATTTGGCATTGTGCCAAACTTTTTTCATTTTGTGTTATATGGTCAATTTTGAAATAGGTGTTGTTGTAAAAGTAACGCTTAAATTTCTTTAAAAGTGTATAATACTTTGATATCAAATCCTTGTCTGTAAAATATAAAAAATTGTACTTTGGACTTTTGGCCGTTCATTTGCAATTAAAATTTTAAAACTGATAAAAATGAATATTTTTAAGCATTTAAAATTATCTTTTAAAAGATTAAAGATTTAAAATTTGTGATATTAGATGCATAAATTGTTTGGAAATTTAATTTTATTTATAGATTTATCATTTTCTAATAAATAAATCCCAGTAATCTACTATTTTATATGAAAAAGGGGGTATTTTAATGAAATAGACCTGTTGCTGGAATTACCTCCCCTTTGATGCACTCTTCATACGTAGAAGGTACAAAATGATAGCAATATTATGGAATGTTATGACTCCAACTTGAAATGGGATTTGAGAATTTGTACATCATGTTTATGTGATATCAGTGAAAGACATAACAGTATCTGCGAATGTAATCCAGAAATTTCTAAATATTGGCAGGGTTTTAAAAGTATCCGGTTTTCGTCCTGTTATACTGTAAACTAGTGCCAGTGGTCAGGCAATTTGTCATTGAAGAATTGAAAGCATTCTTTCCTTGATAATTCATGCATTAACCGAGAATGCTTAGATGTTATATGGAGGAAATCAAAGAAAATATGCATCTATAGTCAGTCCAGATGGAGCATGTGAGGATCTAGTGCAGCCCCCCCCCCCCTCCTCCCCGAATTTGCAAAATGTGTTTACCATCATGATTGATGACAAAAATGTGTTATTAGTTTACATATATGCACTAAGTAATGAGGACAGGACAAAATAGGAAAAGTGTGAAATAAAAATGCATAAAGTGAACTCAAAGAATGTATGATGTAACAGTTTGCTCGGTATCTTTCTTCTTCAGTGCTCAATGTGACAATATGACATACGTGATGCTTAATCATAGGTTACGATTCAACATGCGAAAATTTACACCTTTCTCTATTTTACCAACAACAAATATATAGATATTGTAAACTGATATGGTATTACGTATATGTATATGCTAATGTAGTTTCTTAAAGTCATTGATGTAGGTAGAGTTTGGATCGTCACTATACTTTGTTCATCATGAGAAATTGATCGGGAAAAAATTTGGAAAAATCATTTATCTGACAGGGAAACCGAAGATTATTTCGATCAGGTCTCTTTAGCTAAATCAGCCACCCCCTCTACTTTTTTATGGCAATCAATAAACAATTGAAATGGAAGCTTGAACTGATGAATTAAATCCTTGGACTCCCCATTATTATCATTATCAAGGATTTTGAGCTTCGGGTTGTGTTAAAAGTAATTTTTAGGGAGGTTGGGGGTTCTATAAAAAAAATTGCCACCCGCCCACACCCTCCACCCTGGTGATGAGTGCCAACTACGGGGCCTCTCCACCTACACTGTACGTGTTTAGACAGGACAGACTATACCAGCCGGGTCAGGTATAAACAATACATTTCATTACAAATTATATTACAAACGAACTTCTTTACTTTTGTGCGAATTCGGACGTTATTATTATCTGACCTTCATCTTCGGTGCAATTTATGTGATTACTGTCAGTTGGTATTTAAGCTATATTTCATTTGTACGTGTAATAGTGTTGGGAGTGGAGTGCGAATGCAAAGAATATTTCTGTATTTAGATATATTCAACATTATTGATTATTTTATGATTTTAACAAGATCATTCACTATCTAAGAGCATTTTACCATTACCACCCCTCTCCTCTCAATATAATGTTTATAATCATTAATTTCCGGTATTGAATATGGCTGCTTCGAACCCTTTCGCATGGATTTAGAATGTAGAATAATACGCTACATGTAAGAATAAAAAACAAAAGAAAGACAAGATAAGAACATGCACATTCCTTTTAGTTTACCGGGACGACTATCCGGAGAGCTGCATGTATTGTAATGACCCCAGTGTTGGCGTCGGTGCTACTTTAAGGAAACATTTTAACCTGGGTTATATCTTCTAACCCAAGGGGGTAGGATTTTGATATATTCCTTATTGATTCCCCATGAAGAGACCTTTGATGTGATACCAAGACTTTCGACCTAGTGACCTTGACCTATTTTTTAAAAAAAAAACTTCAACCTGGGCTATGTCTTTTGAACCAATAGGGATAAGGCTTTGATATTTTACATATATAGATGCCTCATGAAAAGACCTTTGTTTTGGTTTGACCTAACGACCTTTGCCTTGAACTTTGACGTACTGTTCAAAAACTTTATCTTGGTTATATCTTTTGAACCAAGAGTGATAGATCTTTGATGTTTCAAACATAAATGCCATTTCTTTTGTTACCAGAACTGTCAACGTCGACCTTGGACTTTGACCTATTTTTCAAAAACTTTTAACCTTTTGAACAAACGGTTAGGTACAGTCATCTGGCAACTCTTATTTATATGTACGTATTAAGCATGTTATTTAATTGTTTAAGGGTTGCTGCTCAATTTTTTTCTGGGTACTTCATTTGTTAAAGTTTGATGACATCTAAAAATTCCTAACCACTAAGTACTTTTTATCTAATATATTGTACCTGACAACTTCATATGACGTGTTAACTGTCCCGAGGAAAAGATAAAGATTTGGGGTATTATACTGTGGATATTTATTAAGTTCTGTCTTCATACAAGTTTTACCTTTGAACTTAAAGCACGTCAGTCTTTAAATTGGTCTAAATGTTACTATGGCAACAATTTTATTTGTTTTAGAATATCAATATTGTGACTCTCATACAACTTTTCAAAAGTTACATTGCTATCTGGCTTAGTATTTGCGATTAAGTTTGATTATTTCAGAATGTTTTCAATAACCAGTCAGAATTTTTTTTTAAAAAAATAGATTTATCCTTATTGTATCCATGGGAAAAGCAAATCTATGAAGAAATATGATCCAATTGCTTGTGATATATTTAAGTCTCTGTAGGACCACAATGTAAACTAGTCATTTGTACTAATCGTGCTATCCTGTCTAAATAAAGAATTTATTATATATAGCATAATATAAATTGGCATTAAAATTTGTTTTTAAAAATTGCATTTTAAAAGTACACAAATATCAATTTTGTTAAATTACAACTATTCATACGATGCATATTATTTTTTTTAGAAACGTTATTTTTTCAAATTTTGCAATTTGTCACCATGGCAACCAGGACCCATAGCAACAAAAAATGATTGATACATACTTCTGGTCATCTGATGTGAAATCATAAAATTATATAAGACTTCATAAGATAACAAGGACCATGCATGGCAAACAGGTTTAGGTGGCTACCAGAATAAAAGCTCTACAAGCAGCAAAAAATGCCCAACTTGAAGTGTTCATATATTTACTATAATCGAGAGTCCAAAGACAGATTTTTGATATATCGTAAATATACTTCTTCTCTATAAGATGAAAGTAATTTTGAATAAATCAAAGCGTTACTTTTTGACTACTAGTTGATTCAAAAGTTATCATTTTCTGCAATTTATCAAAATCTGGAATCGTGCCAAATTTGTGACCTTTGTGCACTTAAACGGAAGTGAAATTTTAGATTCCCACTAAACAATATGAATATGTATATCCAGTTGTTTTATAAACTGTGCTAATTTTTAAAAATCCATTTTCAATAACCTGTTAGAATTTTTAGATAGAAAGGGTAAAATATACATAATTTTACCCTTTTTTCAGAGCAAAAGTGCTATTTTTAGTAATATGGCTGCAAATCCCTATCCAATGACTACACCCCTGAAAAAAATATGCCAAAGTATTTGATATTGATGTACTTTATTACACTCAAAATATGTTGTTGATCCGACAACCTTGCTTCCATCACATTTTGCATGGTTTTCTCGTAGACAAGCTCTTAAAACATGATGTATTGCATTCAAGAATTCAGAAATGCCAAAAAACGTTCTTTTCACCTTGTGAATAATTCAAAGGCATGTGGTTTTTACTTGTTTTTCCTTAGCGATCCCTTCTCATCAGAATCGAGAGAATATCTCAAAGATCAGAAAAGAAACGCTAGTTTGAATCGCTCTCAGGAATTTTCCTATACTCCGGAAAATGGTATGCAGTACACTGAGAGAAAAATGAAAAAATCATTATATCTAAATCGTCCTGCTGTAATATTTTACAACTATTCATTACGTTTTCCTTTATAGAAAGCTAGTAACACTTATTAACTATTGAGTATGTTTTCGTTTATAGAAAGCTATTAATATTTGCCATCTATTGTATAATTTCTTTATAGAAAGCTGGTAACACTTATCAACTATTGAATATGTTTTCATTTATAGAAAGCTGGTAATAGTCACCAACTATTGAATACGTTTTTATTTATAGAAAGCTGGTAATATTCATCAACTATTGAATGCGTTTACATTTATAGAAAGCTAGTAATATCTATCAACGATTGAATGAGTTTTCATTTATAGAAAGCTAGTAATATTTGCCAATTTGAATACGTTTTCATTTATAGAAAGCTACTCTGCTTCAAGTGCATCTCCTCAGGACCATGATTTAAAGTCTGGATGGAAACCATGTGATTCTCCTTTGGTTAGTCCTCAACGACTACATGTATTAAAGGGGTGCTATTTCAAAAACGACAGAAAGTATGATGAACCGTCGTCAGACATAGAATCTGATGGTGCAAAAGAGTTCTCATCGTCCAGTGCTGTAAATCAATGGATGTGGAAAGATGGTGATGGAAAATGGAATCCGTACCCCAGAAAGATAAATGACAGAATCAACAAGTGTTACAGGAGAAACCCAAACTCTACTGTAGTTGTGACAATTAAAAAACACTCGTAAGTGCAAAATATTAATGAATTCTAACTATCATATACAACCACTCTTTTGTGAAATTGTTGATTTCAGTGGTATATTGTTTTCTAAGTTTCAGAGTGGTGATGTCCAAAAATATACAGATAGACTTAATGACCAGAGAGACGTCCGATGTAAAATTTGTCAAAAATGAATAAACCTATTAAGCTGTGTTCGTCTCCAGTTACAAACATCTGTGGTGTTGTTGTTAGTCGTCCGTTACAAAAAAGATGTTAACACCATTGCCAATACAACCTGGCACTGGCCAAAGACTGTCTGACGAGTTTCAAATTGTAACACCGTTCTGTACCCAATGGTTTTGACTCTGGATTACTCTATTTACCTGATCAGAATATGGGGTTCACGGTGAGTGTGACCGGTTGACATGGGAGTGCTTAGTCTTTCTCGGCACCTGATTCCACCTTTGGTATGTCCAGGAGTCCTTGTCTTTCCACTTCTTCATTTTGTATTCCTTATAGGAGTTATCAGATTGATCATAGATTGTTACAGTATATGTTGACCTTTTTCTTTTAACTGGATTACCAGTTACAATTTTACCAATGCTGTATTAATCTACAATCATAAAACAATAGATGTAAGGATGAGTTAAGCTTTTCTTAGTATTTTTCAATTTTTATTTATGTTAGCAAACAAAGTATGGTGACCCATAGCAGAACACAAATCGAAATTACTTTTACAATAGCCGTTAGAGACGAATATAAGCTCTTCCCGACATATTAACCATGCAAATCTTTGCAATGAAAAGCTGATGATAACGAACAGTTATCAATCTCAAGAGTTCTAATAAAGATTACAACTAGAAATACCAGAGGTAGCATCAAGGAGGAGTAACCATTCCCTGTCGATGGTTATACACGCCGTTGGCCCTATACGTTTACCAGGTGAACGGGGTAATCCGTAGTCAGAATCAGTGTGTAAAGAATGTATCTGAAATTTGTTACGGATAGACCTTTGACTTCTCACTCGCAAATTAGTAAAATATATATTATCCATTTACATTTCAACAACAGTAATGAAAGGTGAAGATAAAGAATAGTGATCAATCTCATAATTCCTATAAGCAATACAAAATAGAGAGTTAGGCAAACACGAATCCCTGGATATACCAGAGGTGGGATCAGGTGCCTAGGGGGAGTAAGCAAAATACGTAAGAAGAAATGTGAAGATCACGAACAGAGCTCAATCTCATAACTCCTATAAGCAATACAAAATAAATAATTGGGCAAACACTGACACACTAGAGGAGGGATCGGGTGTCTAGAAGGAGTAAGCATCCCCTGTCGACCGGTCACACCCGCCGTGATCCCTATATCCTGATCAGGTAAACGGCGTCATCCTTAGTCAAAATTAGTGTGCCAATAACGGCCTAACAATATCTATGAAACACGTCAGACAGCATTTGACCTAATGATAGAATGTATTGGCAAACTACATTGTTATACCGACCATAGAATTTCCGAAATATTGACTTTAAACGAGACTGTTGAAACCCATACATCATCAACATTTTTGTCGATTCAAAAACTGATCATACGCAGAACAAGCTCTTGTGTATTGAATAAGGTGAGAGATATAAACACCATATGCAGGTGATAACGGAATATTGCTACATAAATATAGAAAGTTGACGATAGAGAAGCTGAAATAATCCCGTTTATCATAAAGTTGAGTTGTTAGTTTGCCGTTAATATCTGTTTTTAATAAAATATATAAGTATCAAGTAGACGTGGACGACTCTGTGCTGTCTTTTATTTCGGGTTCACTGGGATATATCGAATCGACAAATGAAAATATGTTATAATGCTCTATTTTCCTTGTTAGTGGACCGAATTGTATTGTATTTCTTTATCATATACATATTCATGATCGATCCCGGACTTGGAAACTCGCAAAATAGAGTTTTACCGTATTTCAACAGCAGTGATATATAACGGCAGTTGTTATATCTAGTAACTTTCATTTTATTGATCTTCGTTATAGCGATCTAATTTACCATTTAATTATGGATTACTCCGTTTACCCGATCAAGATATATGGCTCACGGTGGGTGTGACTTGTTAGCAGAAGAGACGTACTCCCACTAAATCAACCCATTCCACCTCTGATGTATCCAGGGATCCGTGTTTACTCTACCCTAATGTTTGCTTTCAATATAGGATTCATAAGATTAATCAATATTCGTTATCTTCACTTTTGATTGTTTTTTGTATTCATAATCTAATCTAGTCTTAATCTCTTTTGTATTGTGAAATCTGAGAAAGATGAATTTGCTTTCACTAATCTTAATAAGAATGAAATAAAGAATATCTGTCTATGTCGATGAATCTAAATATCAAGAAGGCCACATGAAGATATTTTGTTTTCTCATGTAGAAGCTTTTGAATAAATTTTGTCTCATCAGAATACATACATGTAAGCGTGTCACCTAATTATAAATAAACACAACTCATGTCTATGGTAATTCATCATTGATTACTTTTCTCCTGTTTATTTGAATATGTTCAGTAACGCTTCCGTGCAATTTGTAGGTAAGAAGTAGAGACATTTTCTATAGTCATCTGGCCCAGAAAATATATGATTTCAGTAGGAGTCCCAAAATCTGGCATTCAAATAAGGAATATATAAGGAAATCCAAACTACATTTAATTTGATCCAAAATTGCTTTGTGTTGTATGATAGGAGCGTGAAGTTGGCATAAAATTGCCAAAAAATGCAAAAATCGATGAAAATTTTCATAAATTCAGGGCGTTTTCCTTTCAGAAAACATACAGCCCATGCGTCGAGCAAATTTATATTCAAACACATTTTTCATCTTAATACACAATATATATTAATTTCATTTTGCTCAACGGATGGGCACACCTTTTCCTAAGAAATAATCTGGATGAAATTTAACAGTTATCAAGCTCTTTTTGAAAAAAGGCGGGAAGAACTCTTATTCATGACGTAATAATGCTATAAAATAAGAAATAACTTTGATTTAAGTTGAGATAGTATACTTGGCATGTATTTAACTTATTCAAAACACAGATCAAGCTTGATTCAAGACACATTTAAATCGGAGAATTTTTTGGGGCCTTTATATGTACACAATCATATCTTGTTCTTTACCTTTTAAAAATCTATTATCGGGAGATGATCGAACAAGTTATATAATGGTCGTCAATTGATTCAATTGAGAAAGTATTGCGACACTAACGTATGATCTATCAGGGATTACATGTATATGCTGAAAAGGTGTACTTTGAACCAATAGAACTATATAGATTGGCCACAGATACATGTAATGAGTGAACATCCACATGCCTATGTTTTTACGACATATGTTTTTAATAAATACGCGTTGATATCACCAATTATTACAATCAGATCATTATTTCGATATGCAACTAGCATTCTTCCACATATTAGAGGGTGTTTTGCATTTCATTTTGCTTTTCGTGATAATAAGCAATTCGAAAAATAAAGAAATAGATTTAATTTGCTTTAGATTCATAAACTTTAACTGGAATGCCCTGAGGTCCGTGTTTGTCCTACTATTAATTATGTATTCTCTACAGGAGATTGATCACTGTTCGTTATCTTCACTTTTTCAAATAGGCTACACACCTGATAACCCACATGTTAAACGCGTCAAACAGGAGTTAGTTGTAGTGGATCGAATTCGAGTAATATTCATTTTAAAAAAGAATTTATAATCATTTTCTATTATTCTATGCAAGACTAAAAACTTTTACTGCGAACATTAATCTGAAAACAAGAAGAAAGAACACCCGGTGTGTTAAATAACATGTGAAATAGGATTCTAGTAACAAAGCGTCCTTTCGAGTTCAGCATCTAATGGTTGTGCAAACGGAATTGTTCTCTTAAGGATGTATGCTACACCAGAGAAATTTGATATGGATGAAAAGTGGAGAATATGTACAACAATATTTTGAAATTGAAAACTTTCAAATCTAATTTATCTAGTCCAAACATGCGATTTTAGTATAAAGTAATCTAAAAAAAAAGTCGAACCCTTAATCTACAGTTCAGCAGTCGACCTGCTATCCTACTGAGCTACTCAGCTAGGCGATACGTTTTGTTGATATTTATATTTTCATTCATGTTTTAAAAGGAGGTCAGCCATTATGACGATGTAGAGTACCGCCTTAAATATATTGACAGGAAATTAACAACAGGGAAGTTATACATTAAAATGAAAGCAGGGAAATACAATACTGATATACCACAACATTAAGGTTGAGCTTGTATGTCTGGTAAGCCAGATGCATGACATGATTTTACATAATGCTTGCACGATTAATTGTGTTCTTTAGAAATTTAATGTTCTCTTACAGTGTGTACCACTTTTTCGCAACATTTATACTTATTCAAACCATTTCTGCTTAGATATCCCAATGCGTTTTCACGACTTACGCATACATTCGGGAGAGGAGGGTCTCGTCGTTCGAGACTATAGGCATTATAAAAATACCAAACATTTCAGATTTTCCTATGAAAAAAGGTTATATTTTTTCGCAGGAAGAGTCTCATTCTTTTCAAAACTCTTTCACATATATCAAAGTGAGGAAATAAAGAGAATGGGAATTCAAAGTTAAACAAACGATTGATGACTTAAAGGAATTAAATTTTTATAGGGAAGGAGGTAAAATAAAAACAGAAAGGGAATCAAGACAAAAAAGGTGATGCCACAGAGGTTACAACAGTCTCGTTTCAAGTCAGCATTTCGCTAATCCAATGGTCGTTATAATGAGATAGTTTTGTCAATACCCCCAACCATTTGCTCAAATGATGTCTGACGTGTTTCATGCCGATTGTTAGCCCGTTCTTGGCATATTGATTTGACTACAAATTGCTTCGTTTAAAATATCAAAACATAGGGTACATAGCAAGTGTGACCGGTCGACAGGGGATGCTTATTTCTCTTAGGTACCTGATCACACTTCTGGTATATCCAGGGGTTAGTGTTTACCCAACTCTCTATTTTGTATCTCTTATAGGAGTTAAGTGAAGATAATGAAAAGAGATCAATCTCATAACTCCTTTAAACAATACAAACTAAAGAGTTGGGCAAACAAGGACCCCTAGATACACCAGAAGTGGGATCAAGTTCCTTGGAGGAGTATGCATCCCTTGTCGACAAGTCACACCCGTCGTGAGCCTTATTTCATTCTTTTATTTATCTATCAACAGATGTTAAAAAGATTCACCAAACCTGTTTTTCTGGTGGCTCATCATGTATGTCCTGACACGATATGGTAATGAACAGTGATCAAACTCCTAAATCCTGCTTTTCCTTATTTTCCACTGTACAAGCTTCTGCACAGTTTCATGAAAGTCGAAGATAACGAACAGCGATCAATCTCATAACTCATATAAGCAATACAAAATAGAAATTTTGGCAAACACGGACCCCTGAACATAGCAGGTGCCTAAGAGGAGTAAGCATCCCCTGTCGACCGGTCACATCCGCCGTCATTTCAAAACAATTGCAACACATACCAATCTTCTACGTTAAATATTTTTTATATTAGATGCAAAAAAGTTTAATATATCAGACACTCAAAAGCCTTAGAGATTTTAAAAGTATTTTGCTGCATTGATGAAACGCTAGCGTTGTCAACATCAACAAGTGAAGATAACGAACAGTGGTCAATCCCATAAATCCTACACAGAATAAAAAATTAAGGCAAGGGCAAATAGAGACCCATGGAAATACCAGAAGTGGGATCAGGTGCCTAGGTTGAGCAAGCATTCCCTGTTGGCCGGTCATCCTCACTTTTCACTTTGTTTTAGGTGTAAATGTAACACATCAGAAAAACTCGTGGTGCATGGAAAGTATAATATTGTGAGATTTAAAACTTAACCATTTAACTGATGTAAAATATGATATTAATTAAAAATCACCTGGAAAAATGAAACTGCGAAATTTGCACTTTTAAACACCTACCGAGTGGCCATCTTTTAAACACGTTTATCCAAGGAGTTAATCTAATAGGCAGTGCAAATGCAAATGTATTCAAAATGACAGAGAAAATATCACTGGTATCCATTTTTTCGTTTGTGATTGTGACGAAATCTAATATTCACTCAGCTAAGAAATTTGGTCATCATCTTCATTAAGATCATCTCTAACTTTAATGTGTCTCAAATGAATCGTTACGATTGATGTCCAAATGAAAAAGTGAGAGAAAAAACGAACAGTGATCAAATTTCAGTTTTTCAATATTTCAACTCAAGGAAATTATCATTTATTGTAACTTATTGTATTTTTGTACCTCATCTTTATTTCTTATTCAATATCTTAATACGCACGGATATATTTTGCCAATTAAAAATTTTCAAAATCATGGAAGAATGCAAGAACACATCGAACTTTTCTATTTCCGGATACCAGGTAGGACAAATTGAAACAAATATTTCAATCGTTTCTTTCTTTCTCTTTCTCGTGTCATTCCAGGCAGCTTTCTTGACATGCTTTGGACACTAACTAGTTAAACTCGTATATTCACTTTGCTTACAAACTACAGTAGTTCTATATTCAGTCCCTTATCACGTCAAATGTCTGGGAGGTCGATTTAAATGCTCGCTTACGCATTTCCCCTGATAAAGATTTAACCTTCAAAGCTTTGCGAGCGGCTTAGGTATCTTATAAAATTACAACATTCTGATTTTTGCAAAATAAAGCAAGTGAATCCGATGAAATAGATTATGGTTTGGTTTAGCATTATCTGCTGAGACTGAAATTTTACTTTTGTTTACAGGCATTGCGCCATCGATTTCCACACTGATATATCCAATGAAGATCTATTCTAAATGGCCTTAGAATTCCATAAAGCACAGGAGCTTTGGCAAGAACAAGCACATATTGAAGCTGAAAATAGTAAGTTACCATCAATGAGACATAGGGAAACTTGAGGTTTTAATTGCTTCGACATGACACTTATCGAATGAGTTTTCTTTCCCAACACCTTCGTGGGGGTATGGAAACGCACATCGTGTTGAATAAAAATCAAAACCAGCATCGTTATACATTGTGTATATTATTAATGGCACCTTTTATTCATCTCCTGCTTGTGTTTATATGACATCACGTGTCAACGAATGGTGATCGATCCAGGATTCTGGAATGAGTGGTCAGTGAAACACACGGCAAACAGTTCTGTTTAAATGCAAGGTGAAGATAACGAACAGTGATCAATCTCATAACTCCTACAAGCAATACAAAATAGATAGTTGGGCAAACACGGACCCCTGGACACACCAGAGGTGGGATCAGGTGCCTAGGAGGAGTAACCATCCCCGGTTGACCGGTCACACCCGTCGTGAGCCCCATATCCTGATCAGGTAAACGGAGTTATCCGCAGTCAAAATCAGTGTGCCAAGAACGTCTTAACAATCGGTATGAACAAGGCTTAGGTATCTTATAAAACATCTTATTAAAATCCTGTAAACAAATCCTACTTCGTCCAAATGAAAGCCTGCTTGGGGTCCAGTGTTGTTGTGCAAAGCATTATAAAGTAGTAGGACTTATTCTCCTTATTCAATTCTCATGGCCCGTTTTATGACATTTTCCTATTCAAAGTTTATTTTAAATACATTGTTCCTCAAGTGTAAATTTGGATCCAGCGTATCATGTATAGTATTTATATTTTAGTATGTAAAATGACAGGTGATACAAACTTCTAGATCTGCACTGAATTTGAAATTTGATAGTTATTTTTTATACAAAGTCTATTTGGAGTTTCATAAAACTAACATCGAAATTGTACGCCCTTGCATATCTAAAAATATACCTATACTGTATATCTTCATTTTCTCTGCCATGTATCTATCCTTCCATAAATCAATATAGTGCACTCTGTATCCAGAATTTTATAAAAGGGTTGAATTTGTATTGGTCTTTTAACATTGAGATTTTAGATTACGGTATCAACATGGCCGAGGACCTTGTAATGTCTTTATATTGGACACATCGTCAAGTCTTGGGGAAGACGGCTTCACTCAGATGAAAGATGTATTTAAAACTATACTAGATGGTATGATTTTCTTTAGATGAGGTTGCCGTTATAGAGTACATACTTACATTGAAATGTGTCTTGTTAGTAATAAAGTACACCGAATCTCCTACGTATCTATCAAAAGAAACAATATAAAGTACAAAGAAACAGATAAAGGTAATACATGTTTTTCGGCTTTGTAATATGGAGACTTAAAAGCAATAATAGTATGAGCTGATTATAAAATTTACCCCCCCCCCCCTGTTTCATTGTTGTTAAATCCACATGATACACAATAAGAAATTTGATATTTATTCCTTATATATACCTGTAATTCGTAAACATGCAAAAACTATTCCCTAACATAATTTATTACAGAGTATGCCTGTTACCCAGACATAGACGAGAACGTGTGTGTCATTGTTTGTGGAAAGAACACCAGATTTCAGCATTACTATTCAAATCAATACTCTGATATCAAAAATTGTATCGGTGAGTGAAAACAAGTACAAATAACCATTACATGATAACGGTTATTCATAGACGTAGTGTGCTACATGTAATAACGAGGAAGGTTATGCAGGGAAATTGTATAAAGCTCTCTATTTTGTTGTAACATTTCGTGAGGTGATACTTGTATAATAGATTTCCAAAAATATTCATTCCATGAAGGGTGAAGATAACGAACAGTGATCAATCTCATAACTCCTTTAAGGAATACAATATAGATAGTTGGGCAAACACGGACGTAGCTCATAATATTATTTACATTTTCTCAATACAAAATTTCATTATTTTGTAATTTACAGAACGTCAACCGCTGGCTCATTAGGTGTCAGAATACTCTCAAGAGGGCTTGTGCGTTCAGGGATCCGTGTTTGCCCTATTCTTAATTTTGAATTCTTTAAAGGAATTGTGATTTTGAACACTATTCGTTATCTTAAACTTTTCAGTTTTAATGAAGAAAAGGCAGTGAAAAGTAAATATCCTTTAATGAATCAGGTAGGGGTAATGTATGGTTCTAAGATTAAAAAGCATTAAACTGAATCAAAGGGGCATCACTGGTATGAAGCCTGTCCTTATTTTCTCGAATAAACATTAAAAGGACAGTAATAAGTTCATTCACAACAATTTACTGCTAATATGTGCTGTACGTAATTTCGAATTGCTCAGGGACTATGTGATTGACAGTTCTATGACAATTTATGGTCTATTTTACATAAGATGACGTGGACTTTGGAGGATTATCTCCCTTGACTGCAGCATTTTTCCTTTCAATTGGAGGATTAAAGGGCGGTAAGCTATTTATAACTTTGAACAACATTTGAACTTTTGGAGCATATTAGGCATATATATTTTATTGGTTTTTATTTTACACCGTAATCCTGCTGTTAATGACCACGTTAATGAAATTTCGAAATGTTTTTTTTCTTCTAATTCTTATATTTTGGTTTATCAAGGTTTAAGAGAAAATATTTAATATACATAGTTCTTACAGATACCTAAATTCCAAACTTTAAATTTTTAGCCTCAGAAGAGAAAAATTATTGCACCTTCGTATCTAATGCAAGGTGAAGATAACGAACAGTGATCAATCTCATAACTCCTATAAACAATACAAAATAGATAATTGGGCAAACACGGACCCCTGCACACACCAAAGGTGGGATCGGGTGCCTAGGAAGAGTTAACACCCCCTGTCGACCGGTCACACCCGCCGTGAGCCCTATATCCTGATCAGGTTAACGGAGTTATCCGCAGTTAAAATCAGTGCCAAGAACGGCTTAACAATCGGTATGAAACACGTCCGACAGCATTTGACCCAATGATAGGATGTATATAATACATAACGGTAGTTATTGACCTTTACAAAAAATAAAATAAAATGCGTGTTTCTCCCTTTAAAAGAAAACGTGTTTGCTACCACTGTACATAGTAAATATTATCGCTACCGTTTGTCAATGCCTTCTGCACGTACATCTATAAAGTACAACATCTGAAATTGAGATGATTAATGTAAATTCTGGTAATATAGCTGTGTATTTTATGCTATATAACTATTCTGACTTCTTTTCTAATTACAGACGTATGACGCAGGGTATATTGAAAAGCAAACACTTGCTTGCAGTATTACTTTTCATGACTTCTAGTTTTATGTTTTATTTTATCTTTTTTTATATTTTTTTTTTTTGACAATTGTTTTTATTTTTCCCTTTCAAGCCACCAAAGTAATGGGTGAATTTCATATTCATCCACGAATAATTCTAATTTCGGATGGAAAACCGACAAATTTCAGGTGTACTCGTGATGGTGAGGACTCCCCTCTTTCTGGGGGAGATGAGGTATATTAGGATTGTTGAGTTGAAATTTCTAGTAAAACCAATTTCTGATATGGATTTATATACACGTTTACTGTTTCCTTTTAGGATAAAGATCACCTGTTGCAACTGACTAGGAAACTCGGCAGGCGCCATCCCATATTTTGTATACCTATTGGAAAGGACCCGGATGTGGTCAGTGGTTTCTCTAAGTATCACTCTAAAATGTTCATGCAGTCCAAATGTTCTTCACATTCTATAGTCCAATAACCTGCATGAAACTACTGTAATCTCTCGTTTAAGGTACTTTTGGAATTTATCAGCGCTCAGTCAAGAGGAGGAAAGATGGTGTATCCATCTGAGGCTAAACAATTTGCAAAATACTCTAAGAATATGGTAGGAGCATTATATTATCTAAGCTGTTTTAAAATTCTTCTTAACTGCAGATATGTCTCATTGGGTAAAACTGATAAAATACTGCCCATTTCTATTACAGTCAAACACGCTTATAGCGAAGAGTTGGGGACGAACACTTTTGATTCATTAAAAACATAATTCTTTATCTCCAATATAATTGTAAATGCGATTTAAAAGTACAGGGAATGAACATCACTTTCCTGTATTGAATTGTGAATGCATTCTATGTGTTCCCTGTAACCGTGTTCAACTGTCATTATCTCTTCAAACCTGAAGCAATATGTTTACGATATCCTATTCTCGTTTTAAAGCAAACAGCGGCTATGTTGTCCTTCACGATGAAAAATGATGGTAATGACAGAGACATGATATTAATGTCGTTGGCATGCACATTTCCTGACGAAGAATTCACCGAAATGGATCAGGTAATGTGAAACAAAAATCTAAAACTATTCTAAGGATATGATAGCATTTCAAGTAACAAACCTTCTATAGAATCACTTCATGATCAAATAATTCTGATTCAGTGAAATCTTTTGACTGCGTGTCTTCTGCAGGATGATATTCTTGATATATGTTCAAAGAAAGGATTATATAATTCGTGGGATGAAATAATCGAAGAGGAACTCGATGTAGCTGATCATGTGTTTAAAGAAAGAGACCCACGCATGCCCTCCCTGGGTGCAAGAGTTAGAAGAGGGCCTGATTGGAAATGGAATAATCAAGACAGTTATGGACCCGGCACAGTCGTCGGACACTTGGAAGACTGTAAATATATAATGAGTGGACGTCACTAATTGCATGCCTTGTATTCCTAAGAATGACGAATGCTATTGCTTCATGACAAATCATATATGCCGAAGTATAAATCATAATGTTGTGATCTGTTGGCCTTTTTCTGCTCTCTGAAGGACAATTGCCTTGCTGAATGATTAGTTTGAAATTTTCTACAGGTGGGTGGCTAAATGTGGAATGGGATACTGGTATGATATATGGTTATAGATACGGATCAACACAAATCGAAAAAGACAAATTTGACATCTCAGTATGTGACGAACCACGGATATTACAAGATGAAATGATAGCTGTCGGTTGTTTGGTCAAACGAGGTAAATGTTATAAACGGTGATGATTGATTGATTGATTGTATGTTGTTTAACGTTCCACTTGAGAATTTGTCACTCATATGGAGACGTCACCATTGCCGGTGAAGGGCTGCAAAACTTTGGCTTGTGTTCGGCTCTTATAGCCTTTGAGCAGGCAGGGATCTTTATCGTACTACACCTGCTGTGACACGGGGCTTCGGGTTTTGCGGTCTCATCCGAAAGACCACCCCATTTATTCGCCTCTTACGACAAGCAAGGGGTACCCAGGACCTATTCTAAATATGATCCCCACAGGACTGAACGGTGATGAAAGTTCACCATCTGTTTGTTTGTTTGTTTGTTTTACGCCCCGTTGAGAATTTTTCACTCATATTGAGTCGTCACCAGTAGCAGAAGATATATCACAAATTTAGATCTATGGTTAGCGCTTACGGTCGTAGCATTTAAATTGTTTAACGTGCCAACTCCTGTCGCCACACAGGACATCTGTGTTTAAGGTCATATCCGAAAAATACCGGTACGTGATTCTCACTTCTAAATGACGAGTGTTTGGCGAAGGAGCAATCACTACCTATTTTAGCGTCTTCAGTATGACGCGGACATGGCACGAGCGAAGCTCAAACTTACGACCTCCCGGCTACGAAGCGAACCTCTACCACTGCGCTACCGCGACCGATAGTTAACTCTCTGATTCAGATTCCTAAAAACAATCACAGTGCTACATACATAAATGTACATCAGCATTTATTTGCAAAAGCAAGCTGAGAAGGTGAAGATAACGATCAGTGACTAATCTCATAACTCCTATAAGGTATACAGAATTCCGATTTGGGCAAACACGGACACCTTGAAATACAAAAAATGAGATCAGGTCCCTATGAGGAATATACATCCCTTGTCACACGCACCGTGAGCTCTATATCTTGATCATGTAAACAGAGTAATCCGTAGTCAGAATATGTGTATAAAGAACGGTATAACAATATACATGAAACATATCACACAGTAATTAACCCGAAGATAAGTTGTATTGGTAAACTAGATCGTTATAACGACCAAAGAATTTGCGAAATGATGACGTTAAACGAGACTGTTGAAACCCCCTGAAACATCAACTTATTTGTCAGTTTCCTGCCTCGATTCAAAAACCCATGACACGCAGAACACGCTCTTGCGTATCCAATCAGTTGAAAAACATAAACACTATATGCAGGTTATAAAGGAATATTGGGACGTTGACGTTAGATAAGCTAAAATCATCCCTTTTATCAAAAAGCTGAATTATTAGTTGCCGTTAGCATGCAAGGTGAAGATAACGAACAGTGATCAATCTCATAACTCCTATAAGGAATACAAAGTAGATAGTTGGGCAAACACGGACCCCTGGACACACCGGAGGTGGGATCAGGTGTCTAGGAGGAGTAAGCATCCCCTGTTGACCGGTCACACCCGCCGTGAGCCCTATATCCTGATCAGGTAAACGGAGTTATCCGCAGTCAAAATCAGTGTGCCAAGAACGGCTTAACAATCGGTATGAAACACGTCAGACAGCATTTGACCCAATGTGAGGTTGTATTGACGAACTAGATCGTTTTAACGACCATAGAATTTGCGAAATGCTGACTTCAATCTAGACTGTTGAAATCCCTCTACCATCAACTTGTTTGTCAGTAGCTTACCTCGATTTAAAAACTGACTATACCCAGAACAAGCTCTTGCATATCGAATCAGTTGAGATATATAAACACCATTTGCAGGTGATAATGGAATATTGCTACACAAATATGGGAAGTTGACGATGGAGAAGCTGAAATCATCCCGTTTTTCATACAGTTGAGTTGTCAGTTTGACGTTAATGTCTACTTTCAATAAAATATCTAAGTATGAAGCAGAAGTGGACGACTCTGTGGTGTCCTTTATTTCGAGCTCAGAGGGATATATCAAATCGACATATGAATGAAAGCTATCATTGTTAATAGACAAAACGTCGTCGATATATATAAATGTCGAAGTGAAGGCCACAACAAGATATTTTTTCTTCTCACGTAGAAGTTTTCTAATTGAAGTAAAAAATATGCTAGAGTTCCTCATTGACAATATCTTCGTGGTCTTTGGTGATCGGGTCTTCCAACAGTCTGTTGGAATTCTCATGGGCACAAATTGTGCTCATTTATTAGCCAACCTGTTGCTATATTTTGATGAAGCAGAGTCTATTTAGCAATGAGATTACTAGTGAATGAATTTCTAGTGAGCCGACGTCACTGGAAATTCCCATACGGGAAATGTATGGTAGCTGGGTCGCAGTCAACATATGAGTAGTATTGTTTCGGCGTATAAACTTAACAATTATGATTACACTTGTAAATTTAAGGTGTAATTTCATATTAAAATTATACTATATTTTGTTATGGAAGCCCTTAACCTAATTGCGGGTTAAGATCTTTATTATATTTCTTAGGTCCAGACTGGATGTGGGGAGATCAAGATGGCGGTGAAGGGACCCTCGGTTCGGTGTACAGAGTAAAACGCAATGGAACGGCTTATGTATGACTTGATATTTGATGAATTTAACTGAAAGAGAGTTCATAATACAAACAATACAAATCGAGGCAAGCTACTAACAAACAAGTTGATGGTACAGGGGTTTCAACAGTCTCGATTAAAGTCGGCATTTCGCAAATTCTATGGTCGTTATAACGATCTAGTTTGTCAATACAACCTATCATTGGGTCAAATGCGGTCTGACGTGTTTCATACCGATTTTTAGACTGTTCTTGGCACACTGATTTTGACTGCGGATAGCTCCGTTTACCTGATCAGGATATAGGGCTCACGGTGGCTGTGACCGGTCGATAGGGGATGCTTGCTCCTCTTGGGCACCTTGTTAGACCGTTCTTGGCACACTGAGTTCGACTACGGATAAATCCGTTTACCTGATCAGGATATAGGGCTCACGGCGAGGGTGACCGGTCAACAGGGAATGCTTACTCCTCCTAGGATCCTGATCCCACCTCTGGTGTTTCCAGGGGTCCGTGTTTGCCTAACTATGTATTTTGTATCGCTTATAGGAGTCATGAAATTTATCACTGTTCCTTATATTCACCTTTCATACACATAAGATTCGATTCATCAAATATTTAATATTTTACTTTCTTAAGTTTATTTCTCCGTCTACAGATCCGATGGTTAAACGGTCAGACCAGTCATTACAGGTTTGGATACCAGGGAAAATTCGATCTTCAGATATGGTATATCTATCTTTTATTCATCGAACAAGTATTTGCAAAACTATTTACCTACCTCGATTAATCTTAGATTGTTTTCAACTTGTGGATAATTTAAAGGCATGTCGTTTAACTTGTTTCTCCTTAGCGATCCCTTCTCATCAGAATCGAGAGAATACCTCCAAGATCAGAAAAGGAAAGCTATTTTGAATCGCTCTCAAGATTTCTCCTGTACTCCGAAAAATGGTATGCAGTACACTGATAGAATGTTTGAATGTTTTGATGTTTTTCACCACACTCAACAATTTTTCAGTTATATAGTGGCGTCCAGTTTTTATTGGTGGAAGAGAGAACCCAGATACAATGTACCTGGGAAAAGACCTTCCAAAAGTAAACTGGGAAACTTTCTCACTTACCGGCGCGAGCGGGATTCGAACCCGCGCCGACAGAAGTGAGAGGCCCTGTGATTTTGAGCGCAATGCTCTAACCACTTGGCCACGGAGGCCCCCTACACTAATAGAAAAATGAAAAACCAATGATATCTACATCGTCCTATTGTAACATTTTACAGCTATTGAATAAGTTTTCCTTTATAGAAAGCTAGTAACACTTACCAACCATTGATAATGTTTTCCTTCATATCAAGCTAGTAATTTAATACGTTTCCTCTAAACTAGCAATATTGATCAGCTATGGAATACGTTTTCCCTTACGCTAGTATCTACTACTGAATTCGTTTTCTTTTAGACTAGTAATATTCATCACCTATGAAATAAGTTTTCCTTTATTGAAATCTAGTAATATTTATCAACTATTGAATACGTTTTCCTTTGAATAAAGCTAGTAATATTAATCAGATATCGAATACGTTTTCCTTTAGGCTAGTAATATTCATCAATTTTTGAATACGTTTTCATTTATAGGAGGCTACTCCGCTTCAAGTGCATCTCCTCGAGACCATGATTTAAAATCTGGAGGGAAACCATGTGATTCTTTATTGGTTAGTCATCAAAGAATACAAGTATTAAAGGGGTGTTATTTCAAAAATGACAGAAATTATGATGAACCGTCGTCAGACATTGAATCTGATGGTGCAATAGAGGTATCATCAGCCAATGCTATAAATCAATGGATGTGGAAAGATTGTGATGGAAGATGGAATCCGTACCCCAGAAAGATAAATGACAGAATTAACCAGTGTTACAGGAGAAACCCAAATTCTACTGTAGTTGTGACAATTAAAGAACATTCGTAAGTGCAAAATGGTCATGAATCCTTGTAATACAGCTACTTGCTTGTTAAACAAACCTTTGATTTCAGTGATCTATTTCTTTTGTAGTTTCAGAGTGGTGATGTCCAAAAATATTCAGATAGATTTAATGACCAGAGAGACTTTCGAGGTGAAATTTGTCAAAAATGAATAAATCTAGCTGTGTTCATCTCCAGTTACAAAAATCTGTGTAGTTGTTGTTAGTCGTCAGTTACGGTGGGTGTGACTGGTTGAGAGGGAATGCTTACTCCTTCTAGGTACATGGTCCCATCTTTGGTATGCTCAGTAGCCCGTGTCTGTCCACTTCTAAATTTTGTATTCCTTATAGGGTTTATGAGATTGATCATTGTTTTTTATTTATTTAAGCAAACCAAGCATGGAGATTCATAGCAGAACACAATCGGAATCGAAATCCATGTATTTACTTTTACAATAGATGTTATAGACGAATATAAGCTCTTCTCGCCAACATATTAGCCTTGCAAATCTTTGCAATGAAAAGCTGAAGATAACGAACAGTTATCAATCTCAGAGTTTTTATAAAGAATACGAAATTAATAGTAGGGCAAATACGGACACCTGGGTATACCAGAGGTGGTATCAGGTGCCTAGGAGGAGAAACCATTCCATGTTGATGGCCATACCTGCCGTGGGCCCTATATCTTGACCAGGTTAATGGGGTAATCCGTAGTCAAAATCAATGTATAAAGAATGGCCTAACAATTGGTATGAAACATGTTAGACAACATTTGACCTAATGATAGGTTACATTGGTAATGAATTCGTAATAAATTAGGTAAAGAATTGATATCATATATATCTCTTATCTTCGCATGAAATAACATTTGAGGTAAAAAAAAAAAAAAAAAAAAAAAAAACATCTCATAGTAGCAATTTCAGCATTAAATATTCTTTCAGTTTTCGGTTTTCCATTTATCTGTAATGTATTACGGATAAACATCTGACTTCTTAGTGGGAAAGTAAGGATGACATTATTATCATATTTTAAAAACAATGATATATTAGTATGGCAATGATATCCTTTATATCTCAATTCTCCGCTACGGGGCTTTCAATCTTTCCGAATTCGATCTCGTTTTATTGTATCTGAAATTTATTAAGGGTAGACCTTTGGTTTCTCACTCGCAAATTAGTGAAACATATATTATCCATTTACATTTCAACAACAGTAATGAAAGGTGAAGATAACGAACAGTGATCAATCTCATCACTTCTATAAGCAATACAAAATAGAGAGTTGGACAAACACGGACCCCTGGACACACTAGAGGTGGTATCAGGTGCCTAAGAGAAGTAAGCATCCCCTGTCAACCAGTCACACCCTATATCTTGATCAGGTAAACGGAGTTATCCGTAGTCAAAATCAGTGTGCCAAGAACGGTCTAACAATCTGTATGAAAAAATTAAATTTGACCCAATGATAGGTTCTATTGGCAAACTACATTGTATTAACGACCATAAAATTGCGAAATGCTGACTTTAAACAAGACTGCTGAAACCCCTGCACCATGAACTTTTTTTCAGTAGCCTGTCTCGATTTAAAAACTGATCATACGCAGAACAAGCTCTTGTGTATCGAGTCAGTTGAGAGATATAAACACAATGTGCAGGTGATAGTTATATCAGGAATATTGCTACATTAATATGGGAAGATGACAATGGAGAAGCTGAAATCCTCCCGTTTATCATAAAGTTGAGTGTTAGTTTGCCGTCAATATCTACTTTCAATAAAATATCTGAGTATGAAGCAGAAGTGGACGACTCTGTGGTGTCTTTTATTTGGAGTTCACTGGGATATATCGAATCGACATATGAATGAAAATGTGTTATAATGCTATATTTACCTTGTTAGTGGACCGAATTTTATTGTATTTCTTTATCATATATTCATGATCGATCTCGGAATTGTGAACTCCCAAAATAGAGTTGTACCATATTTCAAGAGCAATGATATATAACGGCAGTTGTGATATCTAGTAACTTTCATTTCATTGATCTTTGTTATAGCGATCTAATTTACCATTTTAATTATGGATTACTCCGTTTATTCGATCAAGATATATGGCTCATGGTGGATGTGACTTGTTAGCAGGAGAGGCTTGCTCCCCCTAAGCAACAGATTCCACCTCTGATGTATCCAGGGATCTGTGTCTATCCTACTCTAATGTTTGCATTCTTTATAGGATTCATAAGATTAATCAATATTCGTTATCTTCATTTCTCATTTTAGATATTTCCATTAAGTTGGGGGTGTTTGTTGGGTTCGGTTGGGTTTTTTGTTGTTTTTTTTTAAGGGGTGTCTTTTGTTATGTTTTTTTGGAGGTTTCTTTTTTGGGGGTTGTTGGGTTGTTGGGGGGGGGGTTGTATTTATAATCTACTCTAGTCTTAATCTCTTTTTGTATTGTGAAATGTGAAGAAGAGTAATTTGCTTTCACTAATCTTGATAAGAATGATATAAAGAATACCTGTCTATGTCGACGGTTCTAAATGTCAAGAAGATCCCATGAAGATATTTCTTTTCATGTAGAATCTTTTGAATACATTTGGTCTCATCAGAATACAATCATAACCGTGTCACGTAATTATAAAGAAGCACAACTCATGTCCATAGTAATTCATCATTGCTGACTTTTCTTCTGTTTATTTGAATATGTTCAATAATATTTCCGTGCAATTGGTTGGTAATTTACCTTTTAAAAACACTTATATCGGGAGATGATCGAACAAGTTAGATAAAGATCGACAATTGATTCAATTGAGAAAGTATTGCGACACCAACATATGATCTATGAGAGATTGTGTGCTGAAAAGGGGTACTTTGGACCAATAGAACTATATAGATTATGCCAGACGATGGGCTAAATATGAAAAAGAAGAACTTGATACATTGTCAGAATGGGTTGAAAGCATAAGAGGAATATTAAAATCCCGCATTAGACATATGAAAACAACAGTACGTACCACCTACCCTTCTATGTTTAGTAAACCAGAAAGGATAAAAAAATTAGTTACATGAGGGATATGTTTTGGTTCCAGCTGACAAAGCTAGCAACAACATTGTCTTTGTTCTGTATTTTAAACGAACTTGGCATTAATTCCACTTTTGGTAATCATACTTATACTCCAACTGCCCTTTCAAAGGATGAAATTCTTCAAAACCATGCTTCAGTTTTAGACACATTTAATATCCCAGTCAATGGGACAAATGAATATGAATTACCGTACTTATACTGGATTCCTAACCTATATAAAAACCCTTAAAAACAAAGATACATTGCTGGATCCAGTAAGTGCTCTACCAACTCCCTATCTTTGCTCCTCACGAAAATATTAACAGCTGTGAAGGAGAAACTTCAAACATACTGTACCACTACATATCCCAGAAGTGGTGTTAATCAAATGTGGATTCTAAAAAATTCTAAAGAACTTTTAGTAAACTTGAAATCACAGAACTTTTCCCAAATCAATAACACTAAAACCTATGACTTTTCAACACTATACAACACCAATCCTCACGATAAATTAAAGACTAGACTTTTTCACATCATAGACAGTTGCTTCTCCAACAAAAATGGAAAACGGAAATATTCATATCTAGTGATCAGTCATTCAAAACCTCCCTTTGTTAAACACCATTCTGATTCCACGCACAAATACTCTGAAGTAAAAAATAACAAAAAATAGAGTTCCTCATTCACAATATCTTCGTGGTCTTTGGTGATCAGGTCTTCCAACAGTCTTTTGGAATTCCCGTGGGCACGAATTGTGCTCCTTTGTTAGCTGGCCTGTTTCTATATTCATATGAAGCAGAATTTATTCAAAAACTTTTACGTGAGAAGAAACAATCTCTCGCTGGGGCCTTCAATTCGACATTTAGATATATCGATGACGTTTTTTCTATTAACAATAATAACTTTCATTCATATGTCGATTTGATATCTCCCTGTGAACTCGAAAAAAAGGACACCACAAAGTCATCCACTTCTGCTTCATACTTATATATTTTATTGAAAGTAGACATTAACGGCAAATTGACAACTCGACTGTATGACAAACGGGATGATTTCAGCTTCTCCATATCTCAACTGATTCGATATGCAAGAGCTTGTTCTGCGTATGATCAGTTTTGAAATCGAGGTAAGCTGCTGACAAACAAGTTGATGATACAGGGGTTTCAACAATATCGATTGAAGTCAGTATTTCGCAAATTCTATTGTCGTTATAACGATCTAGATCGTCAATACAACCTATCATTGGATCAAATGCTGTCTGACGTGTTTCATACCATTGTTAAGCCGTTCTTGGTATACTGAGTTTGACTACAGATAAATCCATTTACCTATTCAGGATATAGGGCTCACGGCAGGTGTGACCAGTTGACAGGGGATGCTTACTCCTCCTAGGCAACTGATCCTACCTCTGATGTGTCCAGGGGTCCGTCTTTGCCCAACTATCGATTTTGTATTGCTTGTAGGAGTTATGAGACTCATCACTGTTCGTTATCTTCACCTTTCATTGACCACAGATGCATGTAATGAATGACCATTCACATACCTATGTTTTTACGAAATATGTTTTAATGAATAGGCGTCGATATCACCGATTATTACAATCAGATCGTTCATTCGATATGCAACTATCATCCTTCCACATATTAGAGGGTGTTTTGCATTTCATTTTGCTTTTCATGATAATAAGCAATTGGAAAAATAAAGAAGTAGATTTAATTTGCTTTAGATTCATAAATTCTTCCTGGCATGTGTTAAGGTCCGTGTTTGTCCTACTATTAATTATGTATTCTCTACAGAAAATTCATCACTGTTCGTTTTTTTCACTTTTTCAAATAGGCTACACACCTGATAACCCACATGTTAAACGCGTCAAACAGGAGTTAGTTGTAGTGGATCGAATTCGAGTAATATTCATTTTAAAAAAGAACTTAAAATCATTTTCTTTTATTTTTATGCAAGACTAAAACTTTTACTGCGAACAATAATCTGAAAACAAGAAGAAAGAATACCCAGTGTGTAGGGCTGCAACGGGTACCCGAAATAACCGAAAACCGCGGGTCGTATTGTTCGGGTCGGGTTCGGTTCCATTTTTCCGTATTTCGGTTCGGGTTTGGTTTTTCAAATAGAATCATTATGTCGCCAAAATCCTCAAAGGTGGCGGTATTTTGATCAATTGTTAAATGATGGCATTGTCGACAAAACTGTAAATAATGACAGTACATGTAAGATATGTCGGACGCATTGAAAATACGCCACAGGAGCAACATCGTCAATGACAAAACATTGAAAGCATGGATGGAAACGAGTAGAAGTGACAATGCTGTTTCTAGTACCATGGATGTCGAGTCTAAACCTCAGTCCACGTCCCCGAGTAATTATTGTGACTAAATACATTATAAAGGTTTTTGATTTTAACTGTATATTAGATTCTTAAAATAGTTATATAGACCCGAACCGAAATACCCGAACTCGAAGTAAAAAAAAAAATTAGAACCGACCCGACCCGAAATTTTTTGGAACCGTGACAGCCCTACCAGTGTGTTAAGTAATATGTGAACTAGGATTCTAGTGACAAACTGTCCTTTCCAGTTCAGCATCAATATTTCTAATGTATATGCAAAAAGAATTATTCTTTTAAAGAGGTATGCTACACCGGATTTGATATGGATGAAAAGTGGAGGATATGTACAACAATATTTTGAAATTCAAAACTTCCAAGTTTACTTTGTCTAGTCAAAAAATGTAAAAAGTACTCTGGAAAACAATCTTAACCCTGCTGGAGTCTAACCCGCGATCTAGAGTTCAGCAATCGATATACTAACCTACCAACCTACTCAGCTAGGCGATGATTTTGAAATGAATAGACAAATATTGATGATATTTATATTTTCATCCATGTCTTAAAAGGCACTCAGCCATTATGACGATGTAGAGTACCTCCTAACAATGTTGACAGGAAATTAACAACAGGGAAGTTATACATTAAAATGAAAATAGGGAAATACGATACTGATATACCACAACATGAAGGCTGAGCTTGTATGTCGGGTAAGCCAGATGCATGACATGATTTTACATAATGCTTGCACGATTAATTGTGTTGTTTAGTAATTGAAATCAACTTAATGTTCTGTTACAGTGCGTCCCCTTTTTCGCAACATTTATACTTATTCAAACCATTTCTACTTAGATATCCCAATGCGTTTTCACGACTTACCCATACATTCGAGGGAGGGGTGTCTCGTCTTTCGAGACCATAATCATTATAAAAATACCAAACATTTCAGATTTTCTTGTAAAAAAGGTCATATTTTTTCGCAGAAAGAGTCGCATTCTTTTCAAAATTATTTCACAAATATCAAAATGAGAAAATAAAAAGGATGGGGATTCACAGTAAAAAAAATACTGATTGATGACTTAAAGAAAGTTGACTTTTCATAGAAGTGGAAGTAAAATAAAACAAAAAGGAAAATCAAGGCAAAAAAGTTTGTGTCACAAGGCTTTCAATAGTCTTGTTTCAAGTCAGCATTTCGCAAATCCTATGGTCGTTATAATGATCTAGTTTGTCGATACAACCTACCATTTGGTCATATGATGTCTGACGTGTTTCATGCCGATTGTTATCCCCTTCTTGGCACATTCATTTGACTACAAATTACTTCGTTTACCTGATCAAAATATAGGGTTCACAGTTAGTGTGACCAGTCGACAGGAGATGCTTACTCCTCCCAGGTACATGTACCTGATTCTATCTCTGCTATATCCAGGGATCCATGTTTGCCCATCTCTTCATTTTGTATTACTTATAGGAGTTATGAGATTGATCACTGTTCGTTATCTTGACCTTTCATTAAAAAAAATCAATGATATATGAAAGGTGAAGGTAATGAACAGTGATCAATCTCATAACTCCTTTAAGCAATACAAAATAAAGAATTCGGCAAACACGGACCCCTGAATATACAAAAGGTGGGTGCCTAGGATGGGTATGCATCCCTTTTCGACCGGTCACACCCACCATGAGTCCTATTTCATTCTTTTATTTACCTATCAAAAGATGTTTTAAAAATCGTCAAACCTGTTTTTTCTGGTGACTCATCATATATGTCCTGACACAGTATGGTAACGAACAGTGATTAGTCTCCTAAATCCTACTTTCCCTTATTTTCCATTGCACAAGCTTCTGCAGTTTCATTTCATACAATTGCAACACTTATCAATCTTCTACTCGAGAATATTTATATATTAGATACAAAAAAGTTTAATATATCAGACACACAAAAGCCTTAAAGATTTTAAAAGTATTTTGCTGCATTCATCAAATGCTAGCGTTGTCAACATCAACAAGTGAAGATAACGAACAGTGGTCAATCCCATAAATCCTGCACAGAATAAAAATTTAAGGCAAGGGCAAACAGAGACCCTTGAAAATATCAGAAGTGGGATCAGGTGGGATCAGGTGCCTAGGCGGAGCAAACATTCCCTGTTGACCGATCATCCCCGCCTTTTGACTTTGGGATAGGTGTAAATGTAACACATCAGAGAAAATCGTTATGCATGGAAAATATAATATTGTGAAATTTAAAACTAAACCATTTAACTGATGTAAAAATATCATATCGATTGAAAAGCACTTGGAAAAATGAAACCTCTGCGAAATTTGTACTTTTAAAGTAGACTTATACTTGGCCTACGTAACAATCAAATGTAAATGCGGAACCACGCTTCCGTTTTCCGAAATGTTATATTTTAACGATATCCATTTGATTTTTACATGGCGATACGAGATATGAGTATCCGATATCAATTCCTTCCTGGGTGTTCTAATCTTCCTATCAGTCAAATCTTAAGTTGAGATTTTGTGGTGCGTTTTTAAAAGTGGGAGATAGAGATGATTATAGCTTTAGAAAAAAATCGGTTGGAGAACAAACAATATTTTGGTGGATGAGGGTGTGTCATTTACATTGTACATTTCCGTGAGGCATTCAGTGTACATTAACTATTTATGTATGTAAAAGGTTTACTATGATCCAAATGTTCAACCTATGGAATTGCGGGACATCAGAAAGTGGGGGAGACAGATGGGAAAGGGGGGGGGGGGGGGGGTCGGGCCAATTCAGATTTCCACGAGCATCATGATAATATTTCTTTTGTGATGATCCGGGTTAGAATAGGTTCCAAATTATCATCAACAAATACATGGTACGCTCGTGTAAAAAAGAAAGGTTTACATTTTGCTGCTTCAGTGACCATAGATATCGTAGTTGTGTTCGCTGCTACAATGTTACAGATATTGACGCAAGATTCAAAGATCAGCTGCAAATAATTTGTTTTATTTCACCGACCGTCATGATTGTCTATTTTTTTCCTCATCCTCTCTCCTTTTTCAAAATTATTGGGGCGTCATATATTAGTCCCTTATTGAGATTGCATCTACTTAGACCGGCGTAAGTAGTGTGCGTGTACATGTACATACATGTTGTATATCCAATTTCAAAAATTTTGGTTGAGCATCACATTATTTGTAGAAATGTAAATGATTTCATGACCTGTAGAGATTCATATAAAATTTTGTTTTAGGATATAAGATATATCACACATTACACGTATACATTAATCATTTAAGCAAAATCATCAAAATTCAGTTTGTTACTTTCGTTTTACATTTACATTGTGCAAAGCCTCTCTAGAATATTTTTTTCAGATAAAATGTAAAATTTAATTGTAAACCACATGTATCTTATAATAGATATAGTTTAGGATAGTTCAAATTATTATTCAAGTTTGTAAATATGCTCAAACTTCACATGTCTTACGAAAATATGATAATGTATAATTTTTCAAGATTTTAAGGGGGTGTACTTGTTGTAGAGCTGATAGCTTCTAAAATAATACGTCAGCATATGATTTTCTTACTCAAATCCTTATTCTAAGATAAGAATCTGTAAATCAAAAACATAAAAATTAGGTAAAAGACCAATATTAACGTCAAATGGAATTTCCTACAGTATTTCCTTAAACATGTTTGGGCTCATAAAGTATACATTTTGAAAATATTTATTCCTATTTATTAGAATGAATTATTACATACCATTTAATAAAGGGTATATAGTCTATGTTGCTTATTACAGCCCATTTGTTTGGGAAAATAATAATTAATAAAAAAAAAAACATAAAGAAGGAGGATTGCATTTTCCTTAATGTTGATGGGGTGCATATATACTTTTGAGAAGCAATAACAATGAAAATAGCATGTCAACATATGAAAGGTGAAGATAACGAACAGTGATCAATCATATATGATTTTCAATGTCTATCTATTACTGGAATGTATATTTATCTTGTAAAGGCAATTTTTTAATGATTGAGTCCATTTTAGGCCGAGTATAGATCTACCTTAAAGACCTACCAAGTGGTCATCTTTTAAACAAGTTTATCCAAGGAGTTAATCGAATAGGCAGTGCAAAATACAAATGTATTTAAAATGAAGAGAATATATTACTGGCATCCATTTTTCCGTTTGTGATTTGAAAAAAAAAAGATCAGTCATTATGACGAAACATGATATTCACTCAGCTACGAAATTTGGTCATCATCCTCATTAAGATCATCTCTAACTTCAATGAGTCTCAAATAAATGCCCAAATGAAAAAGTGAAAATAATTAACAGTGATCAAACAGTTTTTCAATATTTCAACTCAAGGAAATTATCATTTTTCGTAACTTACTGTATTTTTGTACCTCATCTTTATTTCTTATTCAATATCTAATGCCTCGTTCACACGGATGCGCATTAAATTTTACTTCGCATCAAATTTGATGCGAAGTAAAATAATGCGCATTAAATTAATTCGAATTAAATAGCGTTTATATAAGCCATTTGAAAATGTATGATCTTTTCATTTAACAAAGCCTTTAAGAATATATAGCATTTTTATGAGTCAATTTTGGTCAAAACATGGGTATTCTATTTTTAGTAACACAGCTCTGTGAAGGTGCGTCATATGAAAAAAATATTATCACCGAATGATTTCCTATAAACAATGTTACAATATATATAAGTATCGGCTCGATCCCTGACGGTCGACTTATCACCCTCTGCCTGATTTTTACATGGAACCATACTTAATTACTAATACGTATTATAAGTCTACTGTGATGTCATATGGTATAAAAATTAACAATGAGCGGCATATGTTTTAAAAAATGTAAAAAAGAAAATCATATTATCACTATTTTAAAACATTGTTGTCGTATTTAAAAACAATTCCTTCCACATGTATTACTCAGTATGTCTATGCAGAGCACAGATTTACGTCTGACGTTATCTAATGACATGCTGTTTGTACATGTTTTTAGTGATTATTATCATTTTGCTTAGTTTTTCGTACAAAACTAACATTAATATATATAGCTGACCATGGGTATGATGCATGTGACCCAAATTGGCCATTACGCATGCGTCTACATTTAATTCGAATTAGCTTCGCTTAGCGTTCACACGGAGCTAATGCGAAGTAAATTTAATTCGCATTAAATCGCGACGTCAATTTTAATTCGAAGTAAATTAATGCGCATTAAAATCTCCGTGTGAACGCGGTTCAGATTTAATTCGCATTAACTTACGTTTAATGCGAATTAAATTCTTCGTGTGAACGAGGCATTAATAGAGGGCGAAGCCCTCTCACGGCCCGAAGGGCCGTGAGAGCGGAGCTCTCCCTATAGGTAACACGTATATACACGTTTAAAAGGGAAATATAGGAAAATAATGAAAAATTAAACCATACCTATGGAACTTGAAAAGTTTGGTACCAATGGCGTCGATTCGAATATTAGCGCGTGGACATGTATTCCTCCATTTTGAATCTCGTCTACCCTAGTTCACGTCGTTCTGAGATGTTACATAAAATTCGTAAAAGCGTGTAAATCTTATTTTCTTAATCATATATAATCACTCCACAATTAATGCCATGTTTTTTGTTGTGGTTCAAACGCTATGTTTGTAAATTTGCTAAATAACGACGCTGAATATGACGTCACAATGTACTGTTTACATCAATTGCGTTATATTTCCCGCGTTCAATATATAGGCGGATCAAATGTCCAAAATTAGGATGCTTTGATACAGCTCCGTCCGCGTGCTAACTTCGGGTTGTTTTTGGTCCTGTTTTGGATATAGATACTAATGCCAAAACTTTTTTGCTTCGCCCTCAAACACGGTCACGCCGTAAAACATATTACGCACGGATATATTTTGACAATTAAAATTTTTAAAAATCAGGGAATAATGCAAGAACACACCGAACTTTTCTATTTCCTGATACCAGGTAGGACAAATAGAAACAAATCTTTCAATCGCTTTTTTCTTCCGCTTTCTCGTATCATTCTAGGCAGCTTTCTGGACATGCTTTCTACACTAACAAGTTATATATTCACTTTGCTCACTAACTAGTTATATATTCACTTTGCTCACTAACTAGTTATATATTCACTTTGCTCACTAACTAGTTATACCGAGCAAAGCTCGGACGGGCCGAAGGCCCGTCCAGGAAGCAAGGCTCTAAAGGTAACACGTATACGTAAAATAAAAAATGAGAAAATCTGTAAATGAATACAGATAATCTCTATATACATTCACTGAAAATTTTGTGATCCATATGGGCGCCGCCATTATGCTTTGTTCATTAGTTGCTTCTACAGTTATTCGTGTTTTAATTTTGAATGCCAAAAATACGAGACTAACGTGCAATTTGTAATTCAAAAACCCAGTTTGTTAAAAATGAATGGTATGATTATCATTGTTACAGTCTTTAGCCAATCAACAGTAATACGACTAAATAGATGAACGAGTTCATGAGTATCTTTAAATAAGAATATACGATATATTTACGTTCACTTTTTACCACTTTGAATTTATTGGTTAATTTTGTTTTGTTTTAACTGAATTTTAAATTGCAAACGGGGTGTATTGTTGTTTATAATTGTTTGATTTGAAACAGAAAAATATCGAGGCTAAATGTGACGCCACTATGCATGATATACGTCGGCTGGCATTATATTCCCCGCTTTAAATGAATAGGCGGAGCTTGTAGAACTGTTATCCTCGTATATCCCCCTTAAAAGGAAAATTTCATAAATAATATATATTTTGAAATGAATTATTGTTTATAATTGCTTGGTTTGAAAGACAAAGAAAAAAGTCGAGGCCACATCTGACGTCACTATGCACGGTTTACGTCGGTTGGTGCTATATTCTCCGCGTTAAAGGAATAGGTGGATCCTGTAATTATCCTCATAGATACCCCCCTTTGATACTGGGCGTTTAGCGCAAGGGGGATTTCATAAATAATACATAGTTTTAAATGAATTGTAATGTACTGAACAGAATTATGACTATCACTTGGGACACACCAATGACCATATCATGCTTCGCTCGGTCCAACGGTCACACCGTATATATTCAATCCCTTATGACGTCAAATGTTTGGGAGGTAGATCTAAATGCTCGCTTATGCATTTCCCCTGATAAAGATTTAAGCTCCAAAGCTTTGCGAGCGACAGATATCTTTTAAAATTACAACATTCTGATTTTTGCAAATTAAAGGAAGTGAATCCGATGAAATCGATCGATTGATTGATTGGTGTTTTCCGCCACACTCATCAACTTTTCAGTTATCTGGTGGCGCCCAGTTTTTATTGGTGGAAGAGAGAACCCAGATACAATGTACCTGGGAAGAGACCACCGACCTTCCGAAAGTAAACTTGGGAAACTTTCTCACTTACCGGCGCGAGCGGTTTGGTTTGTCATTATCTGCTGAGACTGAAATTTTACTTTTGTTTACAGGCATTGCGCCATCGATTTGCACATTGGTATATCCAATGAAGATCTATTCTAAATGGCCTTAGAATTCCATAAAGTACAGGAGCTTTGGCAAGAACAAGCACATATTGAAGCTGAAAATAGTAAGTTACCATCAATGAGACATAGGGAAACTTGAGGTTTTAATTGATTCGACATGACACTTATCGAATGAGTTTTCTTTCCCAACACCTTCGTGGAGGTATGGAAACGCACATCGTGTTGAATAAAAATCAAAACCAACATCGTTATACATTGTGTATATTATTAATGGCACCTTTTATTCATCTTCTGCTTGTGTTTACACTACATCACGTGTCAAGAAATGGTGATTGATCCAGGATTCTGGAATGAGTGTTCAGTGAAACACATGGCAAGCAGTTTTGTTTAAATCCTATTTCGTCCAAATGAAAACCTGTTGGGGTCAAGCTTTGTTGTGCTAACCATTATAAAGTCGTAGGACTTATTCTCCTTATTCAAGTGCCATGGCCCCTTTGATGACATTTTCCTATCGAAAGTTTGTTTTAAATTTTGCTTAAGTGTTTTATGACATTTTCAAAGTTTGTTTTTAAATACATTGTTGCTTAAAGTAGGGGTCTAGTAGCGTGACGTCATGTCCGGATCGAACTCTGGTATTGGTTCACGTACTATTATTATCAAACATATTTTTACATTTACCTGTATGTTTTTTAATTTAGTAAAATGAATACAATAACACTCAATCACTTATATTTGAGTAGACTATGGCTCCAATCTTCTTTCCATTTTTTGTCATCTAATTCACACATAAAACCAGAGGTACATATTTGTTTAATTGATATACAGGGGTATTACATGTTAAAATTATCTGTAAATTAAAAAAAAATTCATGATATGCGATAATGCACTTGTGGAATTAAATAAAACAATTCTGCACTTGTTATATATTTGTTATCTTGTTATATATTTGTTTTCTTCTATTATGTGAAAATCATCTTCAAAATGACTATTTTGGCCAAAAAATGTAAATATAAATTGAGATGCTGTGAAAATATTATGCTGAGAAAGGGCAGATTTTTAAAATGTATTTTAACAAGCATTCATATATGAACATAATATGTGAGTTTGAATGAAAAATCACAAGTCAAATTTTTTAAATATTCATATTAGTGGTGTTGCAGTGCCGTATTTTTGACTGCCGAGGGCCTGTATTGAGTTCAATTTTGTACCACCATTATTAAAAAACATGAAATTGTGTTAAAATTTCACTTTTAATTATTTAGTTAAACATATTTATTTCATATTTGAGGAAAAAAATTGCAGCATCATACCTCAAACAAAATTTTATGGACATATTCTAGGACTTCTTCAATGAATTTTGATATTGCCGTTTGACAAATGGGGGTGCACGTAATAAAAATACCATAATTTACTCATTATACTGACAACCCCCCATTTTTTTGTTTTTATCATACCCTCAAATGAACAATCTAAGTATTTAAACTCAAATTTTTGAGAAATCACAAGTAGGTCCAGGACTAGGGACCTACCTTAAGTGTAAATTTGGATCCAGCGTAGCATGATAGTAATTATATTTTAATATGTAAACAGGTGAGACAAACTTCTAGATCTGCACTGAATTTCAAATTTTAAAAGTTGTATTTCTATATATAAAGTCTTTTTAGTGTTTCATAAAACTAACATCGAAATTGTACGCCCTTGATATCTAAAAATATACGTATACTGTAGATCTTAATTTTCTGTTACCGTATAGCGGATTTTTCCGCGGGTCTAAAATTTGGCGATTTGCTGGCTCAAATGTAAGCTAATAATTTTAGCGGAATAAATTTTGGCGGACAAGGAAGATTTATCTCTCCTGCAAATACTGAAGTCACAATTGGGTGCATATTTGGCGAGTGAACTTTTGGCGGAAACCTATCTAACCGATAATATAAGCCAAATTTATCACCCAGTGGAAAAAAAACCCATACGGTATATATCTATCCTTCCATAAATCAATAAAGTGCACTCTGTATCCAGAAATTTTTTTAAAAGGATTGATTTTGTATTGATCTTTTAATATTGAGATAGTAGACGACGGTATCAACACGGAAGAGGCCCCTGTAATGTCTTTATATTGGACACATCATCAAGTCTTGGGGAAGACGGCTTCACTCAGATGAAAGATGTATTTAAGACTATACTAGACGGTAAGATTTTCTTTAGATGAAGTTACCGTTATAGAGTATATAATTACATTGATTTATTAATAATAAAGTACACCAAATCTCGCCTTGAATGGGACCCTACGGATCTATCAAAAGAAACGATGAAATAGATAAAAGTAATGCATGTTTTTAGACTTTGTAGTATGGAGATTTAAAACCAATGATAGTATGTGTACCCCCATTGTTTCATTGTTGTTAAATCTACATGATACACAATAAGAAATTAGAATATATATACCTGTAATTCGTAAACATGTAAAATATTCCCTAACATAATTTCTTACAGAGTATGCCTGTTACCCAGACATAGACGAGAACGTGTGTGTCATTGTTTGTGGAAAGAACACCAGATTTCAGCATTATTATTCAAATCAATACTCTGATATCAAAAACTGTATAGGTAAGTAAATTCACTATAAATAACCATTAAATTGTAACTGTTATTCATATGTGTATTACGCTGCATATAATAACAAGGAAGTTTATGCAGAGAAATTGTATAGCGCTCCCTATGTTGCTTTGTCACTATAACATTTCGTGAGGTGTTACTTGCATAATAGATTTCCAAAAATATTCATTCGTTGAAAGATGAAGATAACAAACAGTAATCAATCTCATAACTTCTATAAGGAATACAAGATATAGGGAGTTGGGCAAACACGGATCCTTGGACACACTAAAGGTATAAGCTGATTCAGCTCATAATATTATTTACATTTTCTCAGTACACAGTTTCATTATTTTGTAATTCACCTATTAATCTGCAATTGACAAAACGTCTACCACTGGCTCATTGGGTGTCAGATTACTCTCGATAATGTGTGTGTGTTCAGGCGTCCGTGTTTGCCCTACTCTTAATTTTGAATTCTTTAAAGGAGCTGTGAATGTGACCAATGTTCGTTGTCTTCAACTTTTCATTTTCATTGGAAAAACAAAACATCTTTTAATGTATAGTTTAATGAAGAAAAGATAGTGAAAAGTAAATACCCTTTAATGAATCAGGTAGGGGTGATGCTTTTGAGATTACTAAAGCATTACACTGAATTGAAGGGACATCACTGGTATGAAGCCTGTCCTTAATTTCTCTTATCAACATTAAAAGGACACTAATATGTTCATCATTCACAACAATTTACTGCTAAAAAAAATTCTGTACTTACGATATAATTCTCATGGTATTGTGTGATTGAAAGTTCTATGACAATCTATGTTCTATTTTACATAAGATGACGTGGATTTTGGAGGATTATCTCCCTTGGTTGCAGCAATTTTTCTTTCGATTGGAGGATTAAAGGGTGGTAAGCCATTTTTAACTTTGAACAACATTTTGTGGAGCACAGTAGGCAAGTATACGTCACTGATTTATGTTTTACTGCGAAGAGTTGAAGAGCAATCCATGTAAGATCCCTGCAATATTCCAATGAAGCGATTACCCCCCCCCCCTCCCCCCCCCTTCAAATTGCTCAATAATTTTGGATATAGTGATACACAGATAAAATTACAACATATGTGTAGTATATTATTGGATATTCATATGTTAATCATATGTTTAACATACGATTTTATCATCATAGGGTTAACATATGTTTTGAAACACATTTTGACGATACTGCAAATCAACGCCGCGTGCTCATCCTCACGTCTAATTAGTACATCGTTTACACCTCGATCAAAAGATTTTTGTCCATACCAAATAATTTGTTACTCCCCAATCCTACATACCGTTGTATTCATATTTATCAAATCAATAGTTATCGATGATTGGTAACAAGTAAGGACAAAGCATCACGCTTCCTGAACACGGTGCTTCAGTTGACAGAATAGGTATAGAACATTGAATATTAAAACAAAAAGTTTGGATGTCTTGAGCGATCAACAGAAACATGCTGATAGAGCGATATAAATACATTTAGGATATTTACTCTCTCTCTCTCTCTCTCTCTCTCTCTCTCTCTCTCTCTGACTCTCTGACGTAGCCTCTTATGCCTCATTATTAACACAATAACGGTTTTATATAATTCTATCAGCATGTCTGATCTGTTTATTTTGGTAGCCCAGGTCATGCAAATATTCTATTTTCAAGATCATCAAAGACAAACACTTGCGTACAGGTATTACTATTTCATGACAGCATCTAGTTTCATTTTCGTTGATAATTTATTTTTCCCTTTGAAGGCCACAACAGAAGAATGGGCGAATTCCATATTCATCCACGAATAATTCTAATTTCGGATGGACGCCCTACAGATTTTACATGTACTGATGATGGTGAGGATTCGCCTCTTTCTGAAGGAGATGAGGTATTTCAGAATTGTTGGGTGAAAATGTCTGGCAAAACCAATTTGTAATATGGATTTATATACATATTAATTGTTTCCTTTTAGGATAAAGGTTACCTGTATGGATTTCTATACACGTTTACTGTTTCCTTTTAAGATAAAGGTCACCCATATGGATTTTTATACCCGTTTACTTTTTCCCTTTTAGGATAAAGGTCACCTGTATGGATTTCTATACACGTTTATTGTTTCCTTTTAGGAAAAAGGTCACCTGTTGCAAGTGACGAGGAATATCGGTAGACGTCATCCAATATTTTGTATACCCGTAGGAAAGGACCCGGATGTGGTCAGTACAGTGGTCACTCTATATATCATTCTTAACTGTTCACACAGCCTACCTATAGATGTAATTTCACACCCCCATCGTACAATAACCTTCATGAAACTACTGTAATCTCTCGTTTAAGGTACTTTTGGAATTTATCAGCGCTCAGTCAAGAGGAGGAAAGATAGTGTATCCATCCGAGGCTAAACAATTTGCAAAATACTCTAAGAATATGGTAGGAGCATTTCCTTCTTTAAGCAATCCTAGAATTCTTCTGAACTGCAGATATATCTCATTGAGTAAAACTGATAAAATACTGCCCATTTCCATTACAGTCAAACACTCTTATAACGAAGTGGTGGGAACGAACACTTTTGATTCATTAAAAACGTAATTCGCTATATTCAATATACATGTATTTGTAATACGATTTAAAACTAGAGGGAATGAAAATCACTCTCCTGTGTGTTCGCTGTAACTGTGTTTACTGTATATCATTATTTCTTCGAACCTGTACCATTTTAAGATGCCTACGATATCATATTCTCGTTTTAAAGCAAACAGCGGCTATGTTGTCCTTCACGATGAAGAATGATAATAATGACAGAGACATGGTATTAATGTCGTTGGCATGCACATTTCCTGACGAAGATTTCACCGAAATGGATCAGGTAATGTGACACAAAAATCTAGAACTATTCTAACGATATGATGAAAGGTGAAGATAACGAACAGTGATCAATCTCATAACTCCTACAAGCAATACAAAATAAATAGCTGGGCAAACACGGACCCCAGGACACACCAGGGGTGGGATCAGGTGCCTTGGAGAAGTAAGCATCCCCTGTCGACCGGTCACACCCGCCGTGAGCCCTATATCCTGTTCAGGTAAACGGAGTTATCCGCAGTCAAAATCAGTGTGCCAAGAACGGCTTAACAATCGGTATGAAATACGTCAGACAGCATTTGACCCAATGATAGGTTGTATTGACGAACTAGATCGTTATAACGACCATAGAATTTGCGAAATGCTGCCTTCAATCGATACTGTTGAAACCCCTGTACCATCAACTTGTTTGTCAGCAGCTTACCTCGATTTACAAACTGACTATACGCAGAACAAGCTCTTGCACATCGAATCAGTTGAGATATATAAACACCATATGCAGGTGATAATGGAATATTCTACATAAATATGGGAAGTTAACGATAGCATTCCAAGTAACAAACCTTCTATAGAATCACTTCATGATAAAATAATTCTGATTCAGTGAAACCTTTATACTGGGTGTCTTTTGCAGGATGATATTCTTGATATATGTTCAAAGAAAGGATTATATAATTCGTGGGATGAAATAATGGAAGAAGAACTCGATGCATCTGAGCATGTGTTTAAAGAAAGAGATCCACGCATGCCCTCCCTGGGGACAAGAGTTAGAAGAGGGCCTGATTGGGAATGGAATAATCAAGACAGTTATGGACCCGGCACAGTCGTCGGACACTCGAATGACTGTAAATATATAATGCATGAGTGGACGTTACCATTTGCATGCCTTGCATTCCTAGGAATCACGAAAGCTATTGGTTCATGTTGACCATTTCTGCTCTCTGAACCAACATTACCTTGCTATATAATTAATTTGAAATTTTCTACAGGTGGATGGCTAAAGGTGAAATGGGATACTGGTTCGATATATGGATATAGATACGGATCAACAGAAAACGAAAAAGACAAATATGACATCACAGTATGTGACGAACCACGGATACTACAAGATGAAATGATAGCTGTCGGTTGTTTGGTCAAACGAGGTAAATGTTATGAACCATGATGAAAGTTCGCCATCTGTTTGTTTGTTTGCTTTACTTCCGGTTGAGAATTTTTCACTCAGATTGAGACGGCACCAGTTATAGAGGAAATAGCAATGCAGGATATAGACTTGAACTTAAAATATACTGGAATGCCAGACTGAACTTTTTATGATGAAGAATGTTGCTTATGTTGACGGCATCTTCACCTTTGTTAGTAAATTTGAGTTTAAGGAACTGGCGCCATGATTAGGACGGAATATCATCCATAACCCGTGGTGGTTTAAAGATCCTGTGATGGACCACATCAATAATCATAAAGTTCAGTCTATATTCTGGTGTTGAGAAATCCAAGTATTGACTAGCTTTGGTTTGTTCAAATAATGTATACAAAACTCTAAATAGAATAGAGTAAAGTTATGTACGAATATGATGTGGACCTAATTGTCTATTGACGCAAGGTAAAAGCGAAGCAAGTGTGATATTTTGTATTCTTGGTCTTTTATACATGTATGAACGATGTCCATCACTGCGTTGAAGTCTTTAAAGTCCCATCACATTCACTTTACTTCCTTGTGGACTAGTCAAAATCCCCACATTGTATACATTATCATTGCATCCGTATGGAAATGCACAGTACCTAGAGTCCTGATCCCAGGATCATTTCACTATCTACGAAAAGGGGTACTTAAGGTTGGATTGTGCTTGATGGTATTTATTTTTCTAGAATTCTGACCTCATGGACAAGATGGTGTTGTCAGAGGAATTAAAATGTTCGTAAAGAAGTTGGTTACCACCATTATTTATTTGAAATATGTGTCCCGATATTATTTTATTAAGTGAACATTATTAGTTCCACCTACATACATTAAGCCACAGAGGTTACTCTCAATAGCGTAGACAACGTTAGAAGGTTTATAGGTCAAATTCCCAAACGTTTTGGTACAGAAACTGTGTCCGGTCAGATTACTAGTAAATGAAATTCTAGTGAGCCAACGTCACGGGAAATTCCCATGAGGGAAATGTAAGGTAGCTGAGTCGCAGGCAACATATGAGTAGTATTGTTTCGGGGTTTAACCATACAGTTATAATTAGAATTGTAAATTCAAAGTGTAATTTCACCTCAAAATTAGAATATACATTTATTTCGCTATGGAAGCCCTTAACCTAATTGAGGGAATACATCTGAAAAATCATTTTTCTTAGGTCCCAACTGGAAGTGGGGAGATCAAGATGGCGGCGAAGGGACCCTCGGTTCGGTGTACAGATTAAAACGCAATGGAACTGTTTGTGTATGACTTTATATTTGATTAATTTAATTAAATGAGAGTTCGTAATACAAATACACATAAGATTTGCTTCATTATATATTTATTGTTTTATTTCATTAATTTTATTTCTCCGTTTCTAGGTGCGATGGTCAAACGGACAGACCAGTCATTACAGATTTGGATATCAGGGAAAATTCGATCTTCAGATATGGTATATATATATATATATATATATATATATATATATATATATATATATATCTTTTATTCATCGAACAAGTATTTGCAAAACTATTTACCTACCTTGATTAATCTTGGATTATATATCCCGTATCTCAAACACAATGATTCTCTGGAAAAGAAATCCAGAAAGGTTGTTTTCACCTTGTGGACAATTCAAAAGCATGTTGTTTTTACTTGTTTCTCCTTAGCGATCCCTTCTCAGCAGAATCGCGAGAATATCTTCAAGATCAGAAAAGGAAAGCTATTTTGAATCGCTCTCAGCAATTCTCCTGTACTCCGGAAAATGGTATGCAGTACACTGATAGAAAAATGAAAACTTTATTATATCTACATCGTCCTACTGTAACATTTTACAACTATTGAATACGTTTTCCTTTATAGAAAGCTAGTAACACTTATCAACTATTGAATACGTTTTCCTTTATAGAAAGCTAGTAACACTTATCAACTATTGTATACGTTTTCCTTTGTAGAAAGCTAGTAACACTTATCAACTATTGAATACGTTTTCCTGGTAATATTCATTATTTATTGAATACGTTTTCATTTATAGGTTTCTCCGCTTCACGTGCATCTCCTCGGGACCATGATTTAAAGTCTGGAGGGAAACCATGTGATTCTCCATCGGTTAGTCCTCAACGACTGCAAGTATTAAAGGGGTGCTATTTCAAAAATGACAAAAAGTATGATGAACCGTCGTCAGACATAGAATCTGATGGTGCAACAGAGGTTTCATCGTCTAATGCTATAAATCAATGGATGTGGAAAGATTGTGATGGAAAATGGAACCCGTACCCCAGAAAGATAAATGACAGAATTAACCAGTGTTACAGGAGAAACCCAAATTCTACTGTAGTTGTGACAATTAACGAACACTCGTAAGTGCAATATCTTAATGAATCCATATTACTTCAAACAACTACTAATCATTAAATTACTAATTTTTATGTAGTATGTGCACATGACACTATACCATTATTTGTTTTTCAGTTACAGAGTCGTGATGGCCAAAAACATACAGATCAACCTCATAAGCGGAGAGACCACTGAGGTGAAAGCACCTATTGACGCTTAACAAGAAATTTGTTTGTATACTTTTAGTATACATTTAAAACAAGTTGTTGAATATCTAGGTCAATGGTATTTTTTATCCTATAACAGAACTAAGAATAATTTATAAAGACTATACTAAATGCAGTGAATAGCCATAAATCAAAACATGGATATCAATTGTTTTAAAAAAGTGAGGAGAGAGGGAAAGAAACGATGATTTTAAACAGTTACTGTATATAGAAACAAAAATGTTTGTAGTGTGTGACGTGAGCAGTGACGTGTTAGTTTACCACAATGCTACCGACGAAATAAAAATCAATACTTCAAACATGTTCTCTTTTTCTTTTGATTTATCCCCTTTGGTCGGATATCCAGACCCAAAATTCCCGTGGGGATCCGGGTTATAATGGGTCCTCATTGCTCTTTGCTTGTCGTACATGTATGAGGCAGCTAAATGGGGTGGTCCTTCGGATGAGACCGCAAAAACTGAGTCCCCGTGTCACAGCAGGTATGTCACGATAAAATTTTCATCTTAATCCAACAACAGCTACGCTCCACGGAAACCCTCGACAACCCAAATCTGCAGGGTAGACCCACATGTTCCATCCTTTTCTGTATGATTCGTCTACGAGTTCCTGGTATTTCATATTCTTTCATTGGTATCCCTCCTCTCATCCATTCTCTGACGGCACCTTGAGTTCTGTCATGTTCATCCTGTTGTCCATAGACCATAACCAAAATTCAGATCTGATTGTTTTAACAAGATCTGGGAGAACCAGTCGCTTAATGAGATCCGTCCTCATGTCCCATTCGCTGGTAGTGTAGAGGATGTCCGTCTCTGTGAGTTTGGTCGTGAGAACTTCTCTTGCCTGTATAAACTGGATCTCTCTCCTTCCTACATTCCGTATCCCAGGTGTGAATTCCTTCAACATCCAGTCGTCTAGCCACCTGTACCGTCCTTGATTTATTGTCCCCCTACAACATAATGAAATTTGCTCTGATTTGCAAGACGATCCAGATACAAGGTAAATGGTGTATGTGAATGATGATTAATTTGGGGTCCAAAGATTCAAAGGACAGAAATTTTCTACTCATATTGTTCCCAGTGATTGTCAATCAATTCGTAAAATAAATCAATAATGACAAAATTAAATCATTACTATGTTCACTTTTGCCAACATTAAGCAGTGTAAAGTGTGTACTGTATATGTACATATATAGTAACACAGAATGCTGGTGTTTATTCATCAGTATTTCAATATTTTAATCCTATACACTGTATGAATATTTTTAAAAGCAATGTGTGTTTTCACTTTCATTGTGTGTATCTATAAAGACTGTGTAGTGAATTGTGTGTTTTCTGGATCTTTTCAAAAAACGTATGCTCCGGGAGTAAGGCGTTCTGACACTAAGTGTTCCATAACTGAAAACGTAATGTGTCTTGGATAATATCCGTGCAAATCTCGCCTTCTCTTCACTGTGAGACACTATTTCCGTTTGAGGAAAGGGAAATCTCACCTCTTCATTAGAGGAAAATCTCACCTTCTCTTCATTAACATATGAGACACTATCTCCGTTCAATGAGAGGAAAATCTAGCCTCTTCATTTGAGGAAAATCTCACATTCTCTTCATAAACGTGAAAGGTGAAGATAACGAACAGTGATCAATCTCATAACTCCCATAAGCAATACAAAATAGAGAGTTGGCCAAACAGGGACCCCTGGACACACCAGAGGTGGGATCAAGTGCCATATGAGACACAATCACCAATAGAGAAAAGGAAATCCTCACCTTCTCTTCATTAGAAGGAAATCTCGACTTCTTTTCATTGATATATGAGACACCATCTCCGTTTGAGAAGAGGGGAGTCTCACCCTATGATATGTTAATGAAGAGAAGGTGATGAGACACTAACTCCGTTCGAGGAGAGGTAAATCTCACATTCTCTTCTTTAGAGGGAAATCTCACATTCCCTTTATCAACATATGAGACATTTCTCCCTTTAAGGGGAGTATCGAATCAAAATCATTTAGCAAGCAAATATGACAAATGATATTGAGGCTGCTTCGATATCTCAGTAGGTTCGAGGAATAAGTTAAATGAGGACCCAAAACGAAGTCTCCCAGAAAGCATGATTTAATGCGAAACACTTCACATGTATTAGATTAGAATAATGCTCTCTTTTGATACCTACAGCGCTCGAGGGTTTGTGCTGGAATATTTAGTCTGCAGGACAAATGGTGAATATTCTGAGCAATATTTGATACTGATATGCAGCATTTGCTCAGGAAAATTTAGTTTTAAAAATGAATACAAATAGTTCCTTCTTAATGAGGCTGGATTTCTCCAAAGGTTTGGGAGATTTTCTGAATGATTTAAGTTTTTAAAACACTCTCTCTCTCTCTCTCTCTCTCTCTCTCTCTCTCTCTCTCTCATCTCGGCTCCTATTCTTGATAGCATTGTATATTTGATCTAAAAAGTCTGCACCACATACCCTAGCATCCCTAACTGATCGTTGGAGTTCATACAGGAATCATAATGTCCCTGTCTGTCTGTTCATTTGTGCCCTACCATTCGTAACAAGGATGCATTAAATTGTGTGATTACCTTTAGTTAGAATGTTCTACCGTTAAAGGGTTGATGCTCTGTCCTGAGACACAGTTAGATTCTTCTAACTAGCCTTTAGTGTGAAAGGTGAAGATAACGAACAGTGATCAATCTCAACTCTTATATAGGTGAAGATAACGAACAGTGATCAATCTCATAACTCCTATGAACAAAATAAAGAGTTGGGCAAACACGGACCCCTGGACATACCAGAGGTGGGATCAGGTGCCTAGTAGGAGTAAGCATCCCCTGTCGACCGGTCACACCCGCCGTGAGCCCTATATCCTGATCAGGTAAACGGAGTTATCCGCAGTCAAAATCATAATTCCCAAATAGGATTTACAAAACCTGCACAAACTGCTGACCATGTCTCTATCTATAACCTCTGATATATAAATATTGTAAAACCAAAGAAAGTATATTTTATACATCCTTCATTGACTTCCGTAAGGTTTTTGATAGTGTAAAACATACTGGTTTGAAACAGAAATTGTTGAATATGAATATTGGCAGTTATTTTTATAACATTATCAAGGATATAAACAGGAATTCAAAAGCATGTGTTAAATTTGGAGATAATTTTACTGATCCTTTTTTAAATCAACCTTGTGTAAGATAAGGGGACAATGTAAGCCCCTCTCTGTTCAAAATCTTCATATATGATTTTTCACTATATCTCGAAATATGTATACAATTGATACCGTATCACTTCAAAATGAAATTTTGAATTGTTTAATGTATGCAGACGACATAGTAATAATGTCAACATCAGTCGAGGGTTAACAACAGAGAATATCTATTTTAGAGGCAGATTGTAATGATTGGTGTTTGAAAGTTAATGTTAAGAAAACAAAAGTTATTGTCTTTAATAACAAGTCTGGGAAAATACTGCAGTGAAATCTAAATTTCAGAACTATCGTATTGAATGTACAGCTTATCATAAATACTTGGGTATCTTTTTTCCTGCATCTGGCACTTTTAGTACCGCTAGATCTGAACTATGTAACACAGCGCGGTACATAGGGGTTTTATAAATTGAGAGAGAAAAATGTTTAGCACCAGGAATTAAAACAAGGATTCATCTCTTTGACAACACAATAAAACCAATTCTGTTATATAATTCTGAAATATGGGGCGGATACATAGGTTCGTAAAATAAATTGAAATCATCATCATTTGATCCAGACAAATTTTTGAATCACTTTGAACACTGTGAAAAGCTTCATCAAAAATATTCTAGATATATTCTTGGTGTACATAAAAAGGGTACTAATTTACAGAATTATGGAGATTCCCTCTACATTATGATAGTTTGAAAAATGTACTAAACGATAAAAGAAGCAATGATTTCTTCCACTCCCGGAGAAATAAATGACAAAATATTTGGATTTATTGAATTACTTTATTAGAAGAACTTAATTTTTGTCCAAAAACCCTTTTAAAAAATTTGCGCCATATTTTATTAATTTCACTTTATTAAAAATGATTTTTAAAAATGGTACAAATGTCTAAATAGGAGACATATTTCAAGCCCTATAAAATCTGTAAAATCCAGGAGCTTTCGGGGGCTTTGTCCCCTGGGCCCCCAGGCCTCCTGCCTCATAAAGTGGCGCCCCCCGTAACCGCAATTCCTGGATCCGCCCCTGATTATACACCAAAAATTACAGTTTACCAACTTTTCAGATTTTACTGGATAGGAAAAGCGATCAGTGTTTAGTTTGTACAGATGCTAAAAGATACTTTTCATGATAATGTACATGTGTTTATTTTATACGCAGTCTGGTTGGTTTCCATTTTAGTTTCCCTTTTTGACTTCCTATTTGAGAACGAAGTGAAGTGTGTTGAAAGTACTAGTACTTGAATTTTTATGATTCTTGACTTAACGGTTACCAGTTAATTTACCAAGCCTAAGGCCAAAGGAATATACTGATTAAGGTATGTCAATATTTTCAAAATTACATAGAAAGCGTTTATGTAGATACGTTTACGATGCCACTGTTGCAGTGTTGGGGCGAGCTAGCGCAACCAGTGCATACTTTTATGTAAATATTTATCTAATATTATTAGTTAGCGGAGCTACCGTTAAAGCGAGCACATTCACATGTACATATGAGCGAATAAAACTTTCTACCATGCATTTTTAAAGGGTTCAATATTGAACTATGAACTAACAATATCCATGTAGTATTTTAAAACTGGAACTGCAAAACGAATGATTTCTAGACGTTCCGTCCCAATCTCTACACAGAGTTATCGTCCCCGCTATGCTCCACTAATACCTCTGTCAACGTCTAAAAATCATATCAAAACGTACTAAAACTAACTTAGCATATCAAACTGTAATTATCATATCTAAGCAAATCAAACACTTGTCTGAATTTTATAAACACAGAAGGTGGTAAATATGAGACACCTGAGCGAATTTAAAGGTTTTATATTATGAATATTCATTCATTCATCCAATAATACTAGAATAATCATGGAATTCGTTGTTTTTGTGAACTTACTGTAAGATTTTAAGCTTAACACTAAAACTTGTAAAATCATACTTTATAATGCAATAGGTAGAAATAAGTTTTGCCAAGAATCTTGACATTCAGACGTTGACAGAGGTGTTGTCGCATAGCGTAATACGCCCTCTGGTGAGAGATTGGTTCCGTCCCATAATCAATCCGTCCCCTAGTCGATTCGTCCCATTACCGATCCGTCCCTAGACTATCCGTCCCTTAGTTAATACGTCCCCTAGTCGATCCGGCCCAGAAAAAATATTTTTTTCAAGTGCTATTTACAGTACTGAATTGATTTAATTCATCTGCGTATTTCGTCTTCATGGTGTGTGTGCCGCTGATATCTTCTGTCATCAGGTAGTCATCCTTTAATATGCTCTATGGTATTTATGGCTTGATTGCAGACTAATTAACCTTGATCACACATAATGCATATTAATTTTTCTGAGACTGTTTATCATAACAAATGTCTCTTCTTTTAAAAGCAAGAAAAACATTCTTTGCCAAAGCATTTGAGGTATTTCTTCCTCCATATTGAAATAAGCTTTCAGTATTTCCCAAAAAGAAGAGATGTTTTGATAGTTGACAGCTTTTTCTAAGATCATTATACACATCACAATATTCTATAGAATGGGCTTCATTTTCAATACCAAGAATACCTTTTGTTTTTAGACAAAATTTACATACTCTGTCATTTCTTGGAATATTTCTATACCTGCCACTTTCTATTTCCAAATCATGAGCAATTCTTTGAACTTCTGGAGTTTAAAAAAAAAAAAAAAAAAAATTCTAATAGTTAGGTGACTGTAAGCTCGTAATTAATTATCAAAGGTTGCACAACAATGCAATTATAAAAACTGTTTTCACTAAAGTGTTTTCACAATGATTAGTGGACATGGGACACACATTTACATGTACATTGATTGCTATACATAGTTGAATAACGATGTTTTTACAATAATTAATGAGCACACATTTTCATAACCATCCCACTTCAAACAACAATTATAAATCCTAGTTAAGGGTTGTATAAACAATTTTATTTACACATCCAACTTCAGCAGTTATCTAATTTTGATAACTATAACTGCAATATATATGCAGAAACTTCCCTTTTTCTTAAGTAATAATCATTTATTATATCTTTGATTTAAAAAAATGGAGGGGCTGGATCGACTAAGCAAAATGGGCCGAATCGACCATGGGACGGACCGACTGTGGGACGGAACGACCTACTACCCAAACAAATAGGCAAATATATTTATTTTCTATTTAGCCCAGAGGTGGTAGGTTTGGACCCTATATCCCCCACCCCATTTATGTGTGCCTGACATCACCTCTTCTAATGGAATAATGATATGTATTTAATTAAGGAAGTTCATTACATTAAAATTTTATATAATGACTGTCAGTAGAACACTTCTTATGAAGTATGATTTCACCATCGAAAGAGTAATACAAGGCTACAAGCTCTCCTTTATTTTATCTGATTTTTTTGTGATATTTTCCGAAATGGTAAAAAAATGTATTTTGTTTCGAAAAATTCTGAAGTTATCCGGATATAAATATGTACATCTTGCAACACGGCTTTTAGACATTTGATCTGCCTATTAACTTAACGTGGGAAATATAACACAGCTGATGTAAACAATACCTTGTGACATCACATTTGGCTTTGCTGTTATCAACAAAACACAAAACGTATGAGATGTCAAATAATATCTATCTTAAATTAAGTTTATTCGATATATCTGATTGCAAATTGAATGAAATGCAGGAATATAGTTGTTATTGCTATATTTGTGTCTTTTGTCTGAATGATTAAATAAGTTTGATTTTTTTCAAATTGTATTGATTGAAAATAATCCACTTATATCCAAAGGGAATTTTTTAAATTGATGTCATGGATGTTTTTGACTAATCATACACGGTTGCTGTCACACATATAATCCATATTTATTTATTATTGAATTATGAAAGAACTGGGGTATAATTTTTTCATATTGCTTATGTTTTTACTCTGGGAATAGAAAGTTAAGTTATTACTGATATTTGTATTTAACATGATGGTCTGTAACAGCCCTAAATCACTTGGATATTTAAATTATTTACCTGAGTGTGTAATTCCATAATGTTATATTCATGTCGGTAAAGCCTTAATGACCCATTCTTCAATGCTAATCAATGGCGAAATCTTGGTACAAGATGTACAGATGCATTTCAAAGAGGTCTTGCATAAATCACATGACTCGAATGAAAGAAAATTTTAAAAAAAAAAGAAAGAAAGAAAACTACCCTGTATGTCCAACTTACAAGCAGGTTAGAATATATGACTTGTAGTATAATATGCCCCTTATATTTATTTTAACAAAATATACATTATGCCATTCTCATAAAAGAGATAATGATATATCTTACATATGAGATATATTGGTTGAAATTTAAGATCAGATGATATTATGCCAGTGTAGTAGTTAGGGCTGCATGGACCATGGATATCAGTCTGGATAGTTCAACACCTTACTATGCAGGGGTCCCAAGTTCGAATCCGGGTCCAGCCATAAATGTTCTCCTTCCCTGCAATACATATTATTATTATTATTTTATTCATTTATAAAGCGCAAAATTATATATAGTTTCTATACGCTGCATATATACTCAAATAAGCTTTTCTGATCACCCATTGTCCGTCCGTCTGTCCTTATACTTTTTGCATTTTCATCTTCTCCAGAACCACAAGGCCAATTTCAATTAAACTTGGTACAAATCATCCTAAGGTGAAGGGGATTCAAGTTTATTTAGATAAAGGGCTGTGTCTCCTTCAAAGGGGAGATAATCATGAAAAGGCAAAAATAAAGTTGGGTCATATAAAGGACCACTGAGCCAGAAAAGTGGAAATTTACATGTAAGCTTCCTTACATAGTGCAGATTCAAGTCTATTCAAATCATGACCTCCAGGGGTAGGCTTGTGCCACAATAGGGGATCAAAATTTCACATGGGAATATGATTATAGGGGAAATCTCAAAAAAACCACTGGTCAAAAAAGTGAAAATTTACATGAAAGCTTTCTGACACAGAGTAGATTCAAATTTGTACAAATCATGGCCCCAAGGGTTAGGATGGGGCCACATTACGGAATCAAAGTTTTACAAGCTGATGTTTAGAAAAAAAATCTTATAGAATCTCATAAGAACCACTGGGTCAGAAAAGTTGAAATTTATATAAAAGCTGCCTGATATAGAGTAGATTTCAGATGTTCAAATAATGTGTGGGGCCACTATAGGGGATCAAAGTTTTACATGCAAATATATATAGGAAAATCTTTAAAAATATCTCTTGAACTATTAAAGCTAGGGCTTTCATATTTTGTTTATATACATTCTTTACAAGATCTTTCATGTGATGCAATGCTGTGTGACCTTGACCTGGAAGTTTGACCTACTTTTAATAAAAATCTGACCTATTTAGTATGTCCAGAACTATTTAAGGTAGATCTTTAATATTTTGTATATATAGATTTCTTATGGCAAGGCTATTCATTTCATACTATGACCTGAGACCATGAAATTTCACCCACTTCTAAGGAAATGTAAACTGTCTTAAAATATCTTCAGAACTATTTAAGGAAAGGTTTTCATATTTTGTATATGGATTCTTTAATTACGACAAGGCCTTGTAGTACAATCATGTTTGATCTTGTGACCTTGACCTACTTTTAAAAAGCTTGACCTACTTTTAAAAAGCTTGACCTAATCAATATCTCTTGAACTATAAGGTAGAGTTTTCATATTTTGTATATAGATTTTGTATTCAGATTGTAATTGACAAAACCTTGATATACTTCATTGTTTGATCTTTGACGTTGACCTGAAAGTTTGACATACTTTGAATGAAAATCCAATGTATTCAATACACCCTGAACTATTTAAAATAGAGCTTTCATATTTTGTATATAGATTTCTTATGACAAGGCCTTTCATTTTACATCATGATCTATGACCTAGTGACCTTAGTCTTATCCAAAGCAGCTAGATCATGATAGTCATTATGGCATTGAGGCATCTTTGTGTTCTGTGAATTCATGTTCAGGTATGTTGTAATCCTTTGGGGTCACAATATGGAGTCAATTTTTTTTCATGGGAGTAAAGATTGATAAATCTTTTTAAAATCCCATTAGCTGAATGACAGCAGTGCTCAGGTGAACGGCATGGCCCTGGGCCTCATGTTATGATTACACATATGTAGAAGAGTTGTTTAATCTATACATATAAGAACATTGTTTTAGGTTGGGAAATGCCTCGATTTGCTCGTGCCTCCGACAGTAACAGGAAAAGACCGCAAGATGCAACAGAGTGGAATGAAATGAAAAAAGATGACAGAAATGGAGAGAGGACACTGCAAAAAAAGCTAAAACAAAACGATTCTGAACTCAGAAATAAGAAAGATAAAAGAAAGAAAGAGAAGCAAAACAACGTATCCCAGAGCAGTTCTCAGGATGAGGTCATGTGTCAACAAACTACAGGTAGTATGGAATCTCGTCTTAGAAGTCTCTCTCAAGAGACCGTTCAAGAATCACAACTCAAAGCAGTTTACAAGAAAGTCAAGAGAAGTGAAGACAGAAGACTGAAGAGGATCCACAAAAGAGAAGATGAAATGGTTTGTCACTTATCATTTATCAGTAAGAAGTAGGTACAGTTTTGGCCAAATTCTGCCCGGCTTTTATGGAGGAAAATTATTTTGCGTTGCAGATATTTTTTCTGTCAAATTTCTAAAAGAGTAACTCAGTAACTCTCAAAAGCATATAGAAATCAACTTATCTATGCGCATGCGTAGTACACAATCAAATAAAGTAAGGGCTTTGAGCCTATTTGTGGTGTTTTCATGGTTTTTGTATAGATAAACCAGTGAAATTGAACACCTCTTCCCTCGTCGCCCGCAACAATTTTTATATGGTTTAAAAATTTACTAAATAACTTACAATTCTTCTTAGTTTCATCTGATGTGGTTTCAATTCCATTTAATACCCATTCAAATCAGTACGAAAACCAATAATTTCGCATTTATCAAAAATTAATACTTCTATGTGTGATACAATTTTTATTTTCCTACTCAAAACATCGCTTGGGGAGAACTCTCACGTATATTACGTCAAAATTAACGTCAAAGTTGGTGACGTCGTCAGTTTGAATATAGAGTTTTCCGTTGAATATATTACAGCTGCTATGGTAGATAAAGAATAACAATGGTCATTTTCATAAATGGCACATTCTCAAATACCAGATTTAGTATTTTGGTGAATTTTCTTGACAGGGCAGATTTTGGCTAAAACCGTACCTTGTTCTTTGTTAATAAGATGACATGGTTTGCTATAACCGTGTTTTACTGTGTAATGAAGTTTGGTTATAGTGAACAAAACCACTGGGCCTGGAAGTTTGCTATAGCGATGTTTTACTGTATAATGAAGTTTGCTATAGCGATGTTTTACTGTATAATGAAGTTTGGTTATAGGGAACTTTTACACTGGCCCTGGAAGTTTGCTATAGCGATGTTTTACTGTATAATGAAGTTTGGTGATAACTGTTTTTGCTGGTCCTGGGTGGTTGTTATAACTGTATTTTACTGTATAATGAAGTTTGGTGATAACTGTTTTTGCTGGTCCGGGGGGTTTGTTATAACTGTATTTTACTGTATAATGAAGTTTGGTTGTAATGAATTGTTTTTTGCTGGTCCTAGAGGTTTGCTATAGCCATGTTTGACTATATACTGCTTTATGATTTAATTTTACTTGTAACATGCAATTTGATTGGGTCATTTGACTTTATCAACATTCTTTATATCATATATACAAAGTTGTCTTTTAGTTCCGCTATATGACGTCCTAGGAATGATGTCACAATAAGTTTGACTGTTCAGTTTCCATTTTGTTGCTACGGTAATATTGGTCCACATCATATAAAATTCATATTTTCTATAGAATTACTCATCAAATAATATCAAACGCAGTTTACTAAATTAAATTATAAGCCTTAGGAATGAAAGCAATTTTTATTCATTTTATACCATATAAAGTAAGTTCGGACAGTTCACGCAATTTTATAAACCGCTTTTCCTTCATTTGATATTTATAAATTAAGTAAAACACAAACCATGAAATATAGGTACATGTAGTAAGTTTATGGAATAAATGTCAGTGATTATAATTTACAGACCTGTGTTCTGTATTGATTATAATTTACAGACCTGTGTTCTGTATTGTCAGTGGTTATAATTTATAGACCTGTGTTCTGTATTGTCAGTGATTATAATTTACAGACCTGTGTTCTGTATTGTCAGTGGTTATAATTTATAGACCTGTGTTCTGTATTGATTATAATTTATAGACCTGTGTTCTGTATTGATTATAATTTACAGACCTGTGTTCTGTATTGGTTATAATTTACAGACCTGTGTTCTGTATTGTCAGTGATTATAATTTACAGACCTGTGTTCTGTATTGTCAGTGATTATAATTTACAGACCTGTGTTCTGTATTGTCAGTGATTATAATTTACAGACCTGTGTTCTGTATTGATTATAATTTACAGACCTGTGTTCTGTATTGTCAGTGATTATAATTTACAGACCTGTGTTCTGTATTGTCAGTGATTATAATTTACAGACCTGTGTTCTGTATTGTCAGTGATTATAATTTACAGACCTGTGTTCTGTATTGTCAGAGGTTATAATTTACAGACCTGTGTTGTGTATTGTCAGTGGTTATAATTTATAGACCTGTGTTCTGTATTGATTATAATTTACAGACCTGTGTTCTGTATTGTCAGGGGTTATAATTTACAGACTTGTGTTCTGTATTGCTGCTAATGCTTTTCTTCTACAAGTCTTTATGCAATGGACGTATTCAAACAATGTGAAACTGATTTTATTTAATTTACACACCGAACAAATCTTGTATTGCTTGGTATGTCTTTATGCTTTCCAGTTTCAGTGAGTAAAATTGTGTTAAGATATTCCAATTTTGACAATAGATTCCTTAAAGAATCGTAGGTAAAATCACATTATGAATTTAAGCTATGCATGTACAATGCTGTCTTTTCCAGGTCTGTTACAACTGTCGAGAATCGGGTCATTTGATGTCCGATTGTCCGGAAGTGAAAAGAGATGTTGAACAAGGGACTGGCATCTGTTTTAAATGTGGCTCAACAGAACATTCTTCCTCAAAGTGCTCAGTCAGATTACCACCAGGTGACTTACGTTAATGTACTAAACATCTCAAAGTGCTCAGTCAGATTACCACCAGGTGACTTACGTTAATGTACTAAACATACAGTTTACTACAGTGGAACCCCGTTATTACGTTTTCCATTTTGTCACGATAAAATAACGTAATACCGGGGGCAACGTAATAAACGTTCCCAGTTAAAAATATCGTTTGGAAATTGTATATCGTCCGTTGGTACTCCGTGAAGGGGTGTGTGAATATATCTTTACTGTTTCTTTGTTTAAAAGACTATGATACTTTGTTTTATTTACATCTTATCTTTAATGTCCGTAATTCTTCATGTTCTTATCCCTTTTCTTTATTTCTGTGTAGGATACATAAGGATGTTTTGATAAACGTTGCTTTTTCTGCATTCGTTTGGACCGCCATTTTGTTCAACTTTAAAACAATGCGTTCATGTAAATTTCTCTCAATAACTCGTTCCGGTTCGTATTCAACATTCGTATTAAAAAATAACAAAACATCGTTTTTATTAAGTTCTCTAATTACACAATACACAACACAATAAAAAAAATCCCACCCAAAAAACAACAAAACTATAGACACAAAACGCACACGATACCCAACACTTGCACACTTCTCACCAACGATAAACATGCACGGAGAACAATTTAAACGTAATCCACATAAAAAAAATATATATAATGATGCACGAAGATTTCATTTATAACGCTAAATGATGGCACTAAAATCACGTGCGCATCAAGGGATTTTAAAATATTCAGAGGTAAATGCCGAGCATAAATCGGCCGATAGATTGGTGTATGTATGGACGAGATTTACGAACACCCAATCTGCATGTCCAAACAACGAACAATTTTTTTAATTGAACACCTTTAGTCACCTATGTCCAAGCAGTTACCCAAGCGGTTGTAACATTGCTACGATAAATTTTGTCTTTCTTGTTTGGTACCAAAGCTGTCCGTGAATAGAGTTTTAATAGCGAAGGTAATCACACTATGCTGAACACGCAGGTGGTTGAGAAATTATTTCTTTGATTATCAAAATATGAAAAATGAAGTAAATTTCATAGAGTACAATTTGTAAATAAACATTATTTAATTGTTTATCACTGGCTTCTATACGGGGTATTCACCTGTATTGATGTCACTAGATCTATCGAAGTGTGATCAGTCAAGCGTCTCTAATCCCCAAACAGACCAGGAAATTTACGTGGTGACTGCCTCAGGCAGTCAAGGTGTGAATGGCTTATTATTTTGAGAATCACTATTGAATAATTAGGGGTTTATTACGTTTTTGTCGGAATATTTACAACGTAATACCGAGTCCCGGCATTTTAGGACAACGTAATAACGAGGTCTATTTTATATAGGTTTGTTAAGAAATGGTTTTGTGCTTTGAAATTCCAACGTAATATGCGGACTAACGTAATAAAGGGGGAACGTAATAACGGGGTTCCACTGTATTACAACCATGCTAAATTTCACAAACCTGAAACCGACTATTCTATATAATGACATCTTTCTGTGTTGGTCTGTACATCTGACAGCAGTGAACATACGTACTTAGGTTCCCGATTTTCCCTGAGATAAATATCTTTCCTCACTTTTGAATATTTTTGTTTTGATAATATAATTGATTTTTACAGGAAAATTTCCTTATGCAAAATGTTTCATCTGTGGAGAAACAGGCCACCTATCAAAGCAGTGCCCTGACAACCCTAAAGGACTGTATCCCATGGGTAAGTTATATACACATCTGATATCCCTAATGGACTGTATCCCATGGGTAGGTTACTTATATACACATCTGATAACCTTAAAGGACTGTATCCCATGGGTAGGTTACTTATATAGACATCTGATATCCCTAGATGACTGTATCCCATGGGTAGGTTATATACACATCTGATATCCCGAAAGGACTATATCCCATGGGTAGGTTATATACACATCTGATAACCCTAAAGGACTGTATCCCATGGGTAGGTTATATACACATTTGATAACCCTAAAGGACTGTATCCCATGGGTAGGTTATATACACACCTGATAACCCTAAAGGACTGTATCCCATGGGTAGGTTACTTATATAGACATCTGATATCCCTAGATGACTGTATCCCATGGGTAGGTTATATACACATCTGATATCCCTAAAGGACTGTATCCCATGGGTAGGTTATATACACATCTGATAACCCTAAAGGACTGTATCCCATGGGCAGGTTATATACACATCTGATATCCCTAAAGGACTGTATCCCATGGGTAGGTTATATACACATCTGATATCCCTAAAGGACTGTATCCCATGGGTAGGTTACTTACATATCTGATAACCCTAAAGGACTCTTTTCTTTCATGATTTTAGGTGGATGTTGCAAAATATGTGAATCAGTAGAGCACTACCAGAGAGACTGCCCAGAACTTCAGAACCAACAAGGTAAATGTCTGTTTAGTCCACAATCAACAAGGTAAATGTCTGTTTTGTCCACAATCAACAAGGTAACTGTCTGTTTTGTTCAGAATCAACAAGGTAAATGTCTGTTTTGTCCAGAACCAACAAGGTAAATGTCTGTTTTGTCCACAATCAACAAGGTAACTGTCTGTTTTGTTCAGAACCAACAAGGTAAATGTCTGTTTTGTCCAGAACCAACAAGGTAAATGTCTGTTTTGTTCAGAACAAACAAGGTAAATGTCTGTTTTGTTAAGAACCAACAAGGTAAATGTCTGTTTTCTTAAGAACCAACAAGGTAAATGTCTGTTTTGTCCAGAACCAACAAGGTAACTGTCTGTTTTGTTCAGAACCAACAAGGTAACTGTCTGTTTTGTTCAGAACCAACAAGGTAAATGTCTGTTTTGTCCAGAATCAATAAGGTAACTGTCTGTTTTGTCCAGAATCAACAAGGTAACTGTCTGTTTTGTTCAGAACCAACAAGGTAAATGTCTGTTTTGTCCAAAACCAACAAGGTAAATGTCTGTTTTGTCCACAATCAACAAGGTAACTGTCTGTTTTGTTCAGAATCAACAAGGTAAATGTCTGTTTTGTCCATAATCAACAAGGTAACTGTCTGTTTTGTCCAGAACCAACAAGGTAAATGTCTGTTTTGTCCAGAACCAACAAGGTAAATGTCTGTTTTGTCCACAATCAACAAGGTAACTGTCTGTTTTGTTCAGAACCAACAAGGTAAATGTCTGTTTTGTCCAGAACCAACAAGGTAAATGTCTGTTTTGTTCAGAACCAACAAGGTAAATGTCTGTTTTGTTAAGAACCAACAAGGTAAATGTCTGTTTTCTTAAGAACCAACAAGGTAAATGTCTGTTTTGTCCATAACCAACAAGGTAACTGTCTGTTTTGTTCAGAACCAACAAGGTAACTGTCTGTTTTGTTCAGAACCAACAAGGTAAATGTCTGTTTTGTCCAGAATCAATAAGGTAACTGTCTGTTTTGTCCAGAACCAACAAGGTAACTGTCTGTTTTGTCCAGAACCAACAAGGTAAATGTCTGTTTTGTCCAGAACCAACAAGGTAAATGTCTGTTTTATCCAGAACCAACAAGGTAACTGTCTGTTTTGTCCACAATCAACAAGGTAAATGTCTGTTTTGTTCAGAACCAACAAGGTAACTGTCTGTTTTGTCCACAACCAACAAGGTAACTGTCTGTTTTGTCCACAATCAACAAGGTAACTGTCTGTTTTGTCCAGAACCAACAAGGTAACTCTGTTTTGTCCAGAGTCCACAACCAACAAGGTAACTGTCTGTTTTGTTCAGAACCAACAAGGTAACTGTCTGTTTTGTTCAGAACCAACAAGGTAAATGTCTGTTTTGTACAAAACCAACAAGGTAACTGTCTGTTTGTCCAGAACCAACAAGGTAAATGTCTGTTTTGTTCAGAACCAACAAGGTAAATGTCTGTTTTGTTCAGAACCAACAAGGTAAATGTCTGTTTTGTTCAGAACCAACAAGGTAACTGTCTGTTTTGTTCAGAACCAACAAGGTAAATGTCTGTTTTGTTCAGAACCAACAAGGTAACTCTGTTTTGTCCAGAGTCCAGAACCAACAATGTAACTGTCTGTTTTGTTCAGAACCAACAAGGTAAATGTCTGTTTTGTTCAGAACCAACAAGGTAACTGTCTGTTTTGTCCAGAACCAACAAGGTAAATGTCTGTTTTATCCAGAACCAACAAGGTAAATGTCTGTTTTATCCAGAACCAACAAGGTAACTGTCTGTTTTGTTCAGAACCAACAAGGTAAATGTCTGTTTTGTCCAGAACTAACAAGGTAAATCTCTGTTTTGTCCAGAACCAACAAGGTAACTGTCTGTTTTGTCCAGAACCAACAAGGTAAATGTCTGTTTTGTTCAGAACCAACAAGGTAAATGTCTGTTTTGTCCAGAACCAACAAGGTAAATGTCTGTTTTATCCAGAACCAACAAGGTAACTGTCTGTTTTGTTCAGACCCAACAAGGTAAATGTCTGTTTTGTCCAGATCCAACAAGGTAAATGTCTGTTTTATCCAGAACCAACAAGGTAACTGTCTGTTTTGTTCAGAACCAACAAGGTAAATGTCTGTTTTGTCCACAATCAACAAGGTAAATGTCTGTTTTGTTCAGAACCAACAAGGTAACTGTCTGTTTTGTCCACAATCAACAAGGTAACTGTCTGTTTTGTTCAGAATCAACAAGGTAAATGTCTGTTTTGTCCAGAATCAACAAGGCAACTCTGTTTTGTCCAGAGTCCACAACCAACAAGGTAAATGTCTGTTTTGTTCAGAACCAACAAGGTAACTGTCTGTTTTGTTCAGAACCAACAAGGTAAATATCTGTTTTGTCCAGAACCAACAAGGTAAATGTCTGTTTTGTCCACAACCAACAAAGTAACTGTCTGTTTTATCCACAATCAACAAGGTAACTGTCTGTTTTATCCACAATCAACAAGGTAAATGTCTGTTTTGTCCACAACCAACAAAGTAACTGTCTGTTTTATCCACAATCAACAAGGTAACTGTCTGTTTTATCCACAATCAACAAGGTAAATGTCTGTTTTGTTCAGAACCAACAAGGTAAATGTCTGTTTTGTCCAGAACCAACAAGGTAAATGTCTGTTTTGTCCAGAACCAGCAAGGTAAATGTCTGTTTTGTTCAGAACCAACAAGGTAAATGTCTGTTTTGTCCACAACCAACAAGGTAAATGTCTGTTTTGTCCAGAACCAACAAGGTAACTGTCTGTTTTGTCCAGAACCAACAAGGTAAATGTCTGTTTTGTCCACAATCAACAAGGTAAATGTTTGTTTTGTCCAGAACCAACAAGGTAAATGTTTGTTTTGTTCAGAACCAACAAGGTAACTGTCTGTTTTGTTCAGAACCAACAAGGTAACTGTCTGTTTTGTCCAGAACCAACAAGGTAACTGTCTGTTTTGTTCAGAACCAACAAGGTAACTGTCTGTTTTGTCCAGAACCAACAAGGTAAGTGTCTGTTTTGTTCAGAACCAACAAGGTAAATGTCTGTTTTGTCCAGAACCAACAAGGTAAATGTCTGTTTAGTCCACAATCAAGAAGGTAACTGTCTGTTTTGTCCAGAGTCCACAACCAACAAGGTAACTGTCTGTTTTGTCCAGAGTCCACAACCAACAAGGTAAATGTCTGTTTTGTCCAGAGTCCACAACCAACAAGGTAAATGTCTGTTTTGTTCAGAACCAACAAGGTAACTGTCTGTTTTGTCCAGAACCAACAAGGTAAATGTCTGTTTTGTCCACAATCAACAAGGTAAATGTCTGTTTTGTCCAGAATCAACAAGGTAAATGTCTATTTTGTCATTACTGGAGTACCTATAGGAATCACATAGTCCATCATCACTTTGTTGTGACATCACAGACACCTTAAGTATGGATAGTGTATATACAGTAGATCTTATGTATTGAGATAACCACTTGTGAGCACTTGCAATTGTCTCTGTAAATAAGTTACGACATCTGTAAGTATACATTATACAATGATGGACTGTTTAGCAGGGAGACATCACAGATTATCAGGTCTTAGTAGGTTATCACCCGTGGGCAGCTATGCTACTCAGACCTGATAATTTGTGATGTTTCCCTGCTAAACAGTCCATAATAGTTTTATTATCCCGAAGAATCTGAACGTTAAAAAAAATGATCACACATTTATTAACGAAAGCAAAACATTGAGGTTTGAGAAAGTTAAACAAGAGAAAGCTTTCAATTGTGACGTCACAGTAGAATGACGCAAAAACATAACATCAAACGTAAACATTTTGTAACATATTTCAAGACAAAAAACGTAAACATCAAGTGAAATGCAAATTGCATTAGAATGGAAATTTTTTTTCTCTCGATTGTTATTTGTGACCGTTAATGTTGACGCTGAAGTTTATGATTAACGATCCCGCATATTTTCAATTATTTTTATAGAGCTTTCTCGCTTGTGAGTTGTGCCATTGGAAGTTATCTTCTAAAGGGAGACAACACAGTTGTCACTCTGCGCATGAGGGAGACATCACGAATTGTCTCCCTCCACGTGACCAGCCCTTGACCAATGAAATTGACTGTATTATTCTGAAGGATAATAACATAACTTATTCACAGAAACAAGTGCCTGTGTTTGTGAGATATATTAGTATCAATGATTAAATTATCTTCAGTTATTGGAGTTCCTGTGAATTTGGTGCTCCATAAAGCTTATGAATTAAAGGGCAAACACTACCTTCCCCTCACAATTTAGAATTTAAATTTGGACAAAAGAACATCTTTTTAATAGGTTTATTTATTTTTGCATTTCAAGAATTTTAAGACCATTGTGAAGTAAACTTTTACTCCAGTTCCCCCTCCTTCCCCTACATTGAAAATTGATGTCACTTTCCTGCAGCACTCTGGTTTAATTACTTGCCGATAATCTTTTATTCTTATCTAATGATTACGTCGTTTATTTCACTTCAGGTGTGAAAAGTTACTGTCTACCAACAATTGCAGCCCACACCAGTGTAGATGCTGAGGTAGACCTGGAAGAATTAAACCCCAAACCTGCTGCCAAAAAGAAAAAAGGACCTAAAACTGTTGTGTTTTAATAAAAATCAATGCATCAGAAGTTTTTATTTTTCATTTCGTGTTTCAGACCAATAAAGTTTATCGTGTTGGTCTAGTCATGAAACAGTTTGATATGCAGATGTATCTGTACTGGTCAGAGCGGTGTTATACTTGTACATAGGAAGCTCCGAAACCTTATGAACTGCATTGACTTTTATATTTAGGATTTAGCACTGTAGCTGTCAGCTCCAAGAACTGAAGGATTTGCATGCCAATCTAAATATATTCTAATGTGCATATCATTTTATCTCAAAGTCCCATTCGCAGATTTCAAATACATGTAAAACATCTTAAAATTGACGTGGTCCCGGGTTTGAACTCGTAGAATTGATCGAACTTGAGACCTCTCAGTTGTTAAGAGAGTGCCATAAGCACTAGATCTGTAGTCACTTTGGTAAAGTCTTGTATACTTTGAATTACTAAATTGTAAAACTTTTACTTTTTGATTTACTATATTAGTTATGATGAATTTTTATGCCCCCGAGATCGAAGATCTGGGGACATATTGTTTTTGTCCTGTCTGTCATTCTGTCTGAAACTTTAACCTTGCTAATAACTTTTGAACAGTAAGTGATAGAGCTTTGATATTTCACATGAGTATTCCTTGTGACAAGACCTTTCCGTGGATACCAACATTTTTTACCCCGTGACCTTGACCTTGGAGTTTGACCTACTTTTTGAAAACTTTAACCTTGCTAATAACTTTTGAACAATAAGTGATAGAACTTTGATATTTCACATGAGTATTCCTTGTGACAAGACCTTTCCATGGGTACCAACGTTTTTGACCCCTTGACCTTGGAATTTGACCTACTTTTTGAAAACTTTTATCCTTGCTAATAACTTTTGAACAATAAGTGATAGAGCTTTGATATTTCACATGAGTATTCCTTGTGACAATACCTTTCCGTGGGTATTGAACCTTTTGACCTTGACATTTGACCTACTTTTAATTTATTTTTTTTACATTGGTCACCACTTCTAAATGGTAAATATTAGAGCTTTCATATTGTACATGAGCATTTCTTTTGACAAGATCTTTCTACTGGTACCAAGATATGTGACCTTGGCCATCTTCGGAATTGGCCATTATCGGGGGCATTTGTGTTTCACAAACACATTTTGTTTAAATTGTTATGTTTTTTTTTTACACAGTAAAATCATAACATGAGTCCTCTCTGGTCACCCTCGACATATTGAATATTCAATTATTAATTAATGTTTAATTTGATGGATACAATGAATTCCTCTTTTTATTGTGGTTCATCACAGTTCTTTATGTGGAACTCGCTTTCCGACTGAAAAAGGATCCTAACCCCAAATTTTATTTGATAAATTTACCAAGGCGGTTTCAAATTATCACTCTATCAGTATTTCCCCCCTAAATATTCAACACTAAAGAGATCCATCAGGTGTACTATTATACAGTAATCAATGAATAGCTGGGCTTCACTGAAAGACTGAATAAATCTTAAGACATTACAAGTGGGACATTAACTTTTGTTGAATATTCAACACTAAATATTTCCATCAGGTGTACTTTTCCTATCATGCAGTAATCAATAAATAGCTGGGATTCACTGAAAGATTGACTAAATATTAAAAAATTACAAGTGGGAAATTAATATTTGTTGAATTTTAGAATAATTGGGAGTGTTGAGACTAGATATTTAGTGCATGGAGTGATCTCCCCTTGGATAGTACATGACCCTGTTCAGAGCATGATTCTACACCATTTCCACGAAATCGCAATGATTCTTGCATGGAACAATGATCGGTTTGCATGAAATGATGTCCACTTTGAGATTAAAGAAACAAGCGGCAGCTCGAGAATTGAATCGCTTCCTTCTTCTGCCCAGCACTTTGTTGTGAGGATAAGCCTGGGTAAAACTTGTCCTTGTCATCAAGAGATGTCATGTCGCTTGATCGACCATGCATATTTCACTGGTACTGGACTGTATGGCCTCAATAAAAGTGAGTTTGGATGACTATGCTGTGTCATTCTTTCAATGCGATTGGTTACCGAGAATAGAAGTAAAACCTGTTTCATTGAAATGTACGAGAAGCCTCGTTCACGTTCGATCAAGCAAAACGACAGTTATTGAAACGATAGTATCACGAAATCTTACAACTGACATCGGATAAGGGGGAGACAATAGAAAGGTGAAGATAATGAACAGTGATCAATGTTAAAACTCCTATAAGGTATACAGAATTAAAAGTAGGGTAAACATGGAATCCGTGGACATTAATATATGTAGATGGGATCAGGTGCCAAGGAGGAGTAAGCATCCTCTATTAACTGGCCACACCCGCTGTGAGCCCTATATCTCAATCAAGTAAACGGAGTAATCCGTAGTTAAAATCGGTATCCATAGGACGGCTCAACAAATAGCATCCAACCTGACAACAGATTGTACTGCCTCTACAAAGATCATTATAACGACCCGACAACAGATTGTACTGCCTCCAAGATCTTTATAACGACCCTGACAACAGATTGTACTGCCTCTAAGATCATTATAACGACCCTGACAACAGATTGTACTGCCTCCAAGATCATTATAACGACCATAGAATTTGCAAAGTGCTGACTTTAAAGGAGACGGTTGAAACCCTGTAACACCAACTCACATGTCAGGAACAATTAGTGTATGAATCTTGATAGATTTATAGTTTGTCTATTTCAGCAGCTGGAAATTCTGACAGAAATGAAGTGGAATGTAAGTATATGAATTGAATTTCATTTTTGAAAATACATGGGGGTATGAACTGCACCACTTCACCCCGGCATACTTTTCATGAGGCTGCATTATGAAAAGTGAAATTTCTTTTAAAGTGGCTTTACACTTGTTGATTTCAGAAGGTTAAAATGCAATGCACACATGACCTGACCTTGGTCATGGTATTATAATCTGAAGATCCAGGTGGTATTGCCAGTGCTCATTAAATTTCTACACTTCTGAATATTGGATTACTGTTCTAAAGATCGATGGATACATGTATTTGATCTGAAACGGCCAAGAAAAAAATACACAAAATATAATTGGGTTTTCATCATTTTAATATCACATTCTCGCACATGAAAAAATGTTAATGTACATAAACAGTTACGTATGAAATTGAAAGCATCTTGCAAACTGAGAATTTTTCTGAAAAAAATAAAATCAATTTATTTCTTTCATACCATTTCTATGTTTTTGACACTTTCCTATGTATGTTACTTCTCATTTTCCATTTGACTATTACATGATATAATGGTTTTGTATGTAAAACAAAATGAAAATCAACGAGTATACAATGTATATAGATACTAAAAATATGGAATGAACAAACTTGATCATATGCTGATTGTTTCTGTTGAAGTTTTGTATGATTGATAAATGAGAGTACACCAAAAACAATTAGCTTATTACAATGGTTAATGTCTGCTTCACTGAAAATCACCATCACCCTACATTTACATTAACAAGGTCCATCGTGTCAATGCTGATCAGGATATATACAATGTACAAATATGTGTATGACCACAAAAAATACAAACTTATATTTAATCAATCACAATTTTAATCTCTAGACTCAATCTAAAATGAACTTTGACAAGATCTTTGATCACTGACACAAGTGTCACAGTTACAGGGCATGGGAGGAATATAATCGTTCATTTGTTTTACATCACTACATCTTTACCATGCATCAAAAATTCATGTTGCAGATACGAGTATCCTTTTAGGGGGTTAAATTATAGACAAAATGTATCAATACAATTGGGAGTGCCCATTTCAATTGGTAACAAATTACAGAATTAAAGGCAACACTACATTAATAGTAATATTGTAAATGGGCTTCGGATAAGAATTACTATTATTAAAATCACAACCACAGTAACGGGTTATTATAAGGGGAGGTAATGACATGACGTGCATCTGTCTGTACAGATTTTAAAGTTAGAAATTGTAAAACAATCATAAAAGTGCATATATATTACAAAAGTTGTCTTGTGTTTCTATATTTACCTACAGCCATTCCGTAATTTTTGGTGAACATCATTTTGTACAGCAAGTTTCTACACAAATACTGCAGATTAAGCACTACAATTTCAACTTTGTAAAGCTTGTGTCATTTTCTATAATTTCATGAGGTATCAACTACATCAGAAACTACGAATGATTAAGAGCTGAAAATTCACAGGCCCATTCAACATACCAGTACTAGCGATCCGCCTGTACATTGCTCATTTCCATTAAATTAACGCACTAAAACTAGTCTCCAGCTGACAATAAACATATTTATCAAAGCTTCCTGTTTAAAAAGAGGCAAGACACTAAAGCACTGAATGTACAAATAACTTTAAATAAATACATAGTACAGTTATCACAGAAAAAAACTGATGTAGCTTAGATGAAAAATACATAAAAACGAAGTCCAAAAAATCCAGAGCACACACGATGATGATAAGATGTATACAATTTCCCCCTACCTAGGGAAACAAAAGTTACAAAACACGATACAGTATTTTCAAAGTGTGGTACAAAAAGGACACACACATACAGAGAGTAAAAAACTTGTTAAGCCCCTGTAATAAAGACTAAATTATGTTTGATTTCCCAATAAATACCAAATCTGACAAGAGTTTAAATGTGCCTCTCCTGTCTCTAGTCATTTGGAGTAACAGACACAGAAAGAGACAATTCAGAGTCGGTTGAAATTCTTATTTTTGTGCATGTTTTTCATTCCGAAAGCTAACAGAGCCACACTGAGACAACATAATTTCTCTATAGCTACAGGAAATAGAAGTCTCTGGTAAGATGTCGGTCAGAATATACATGTTTATGAAGTTTGTGCAAGCTCACGCTTAGTGCTTTCTGAAAGAAATAATCCCTGTATATTGAAATACTGATAATGGCACAAAACATCATCATTATGATGTAATAATTCTAAAACATATTGGTCAAATCCAGATTAACAACTTGGCTACTTTAGATTCTTGCACAAACAACCAAAAGCATGACTGTCAATTTTGAGAACCAAATAGCTTTATCACGCATACACATCACACACACATATATATATAGTTCTTACAACGGATGGGGCTCAGAGAGTACATACCTCTGCTAACTCTATACACTAATCACACACACATCTAAATTCACTTCAAAGCCTACTAACTTCTTTTTTATTACAGGTTCATCTTTCCCAGTAGTTTGAGACAGATGCACCATGTAGTCGGACATACCCTCTGTCCAAATTTGTTGGTGGTGGCAAGAATGAAGTAGATGATAGTTCCATTTGAAAACAACTGACTCTTACAATACTCAAAGTATGTGCACATATATTTTTTTTGAAACACAACATAAGGTTTGAACATATACATGAATGCATAATGCAAAATCCTGTCAAGTGTTGGTGTAGTCATGATCTGACCATAAAATCCCTGACCTCTGATGGGATCTCTGACAGAATCCCTGACCTCTGATGGGATCTCTCAAAGAATCCCTGACCTCTGATGGGATCTCTCAAAGAATCCCTGACCTCTGACAGGATTCCTGACCTCTGATGGGATTCCTGACCTCGGATGGGATCCCTGACCTCCAACAGAGATTAATGATTACAGGTACATGCTAGAATTGTCTTTAGTCAGTTTAATCTATTTGTTTGTTGGCAAGTTAATGAAAAATTACTTGGTGCATATTCAGGAAATTTTTAACCACAGTTAGATTTGATAACTTGGCACATATCTTCTACATTTAGAGATCTGAAGATGGATTTGTGATCTATATGGAAGGAATGAATTCAGTTTAGTCTGGACAAAGGTTTGCATTCTCTATACTCTCTCACGTATTTGTTGATTCATTGAATTCAAACTCATATAAAGATATAAAAAAAATCGATAGGTACCAGCCCTCTAACATACAAAAATAATAATGCTTGACAATTGTTCCATAAAATACATACACTACAGCATTTCATGCCTTTATCTATCTTAATAACACAAATGAAATAAATGTGTATCAATTCAATTCTGGCTACATTACCAAAAAAAAATACAAATAATTACACTTTCTGTGTATGGTTTAGGAAATTAGCATAATATCCTTTCTCTCCTATCACTACATGTCTAAGTAATCCCTTACTCCAATTTCATTACATATACATGTACATTTGTAGATTAAAGCTTCCTAGGATGTCAGAAAGCTTGTTCGCTCCTTTTGATTAGGAAATAAAGCTGATTTATAATTAACCCTCTCAAAGCCTGCTCTGCAATACAGCCACTTAACACTATCAGCGTCTTCAACAGCTACACAAAGGGCTAGGTTGGATAATACATTTCCAGCCCTAAACATTCTACAACTTCCATTCTGTGAAATTCAGTAATTTCTATGAAATACATTCTCAAATATTTTTAAAAATAACTAGTCAAAAGTTCCCAATTCTTAGATTCTTCTTAATATGAACACCACCAATCGGATACTGTTCAACAATTCAAAAATACCACATATAAAATGTTACATTCCCTGCATGCTGCCCTGGCTTATCACTGGTATTCTTGACTAATCTTAAAAGCATCCAATAAAAACCTACAAAATCACTGCTGTGGTGAAGGCTTAAGCACAGTACAAATTGTAGATCCTCCTACAGTAGTGTGAAGTACACATTATCAAAAAGAGTTCTCTCAAAAAACACACATAATTGTATTTCATAGGCATTAGCTCATGCTTCAGCCATGCACTAAAAATTTACAAAATGAAAAAAAAAATCTACATCCAAACAATGGCGTTTAAGAATTTAAATGATCAGAAAATACAAATTACAGACACAGAATATGTTAACAATGTGTTTAGTGCTGTGTTTCATCTCTATATAAGGCAATGAAAGAAGTCCAATCTCTCTATTTCCTCAGTGCTCGATTGGTCAGCAGTTTGTGTAATTATTGCTGATTGGTCGAACTAAATATAGAACACTCTCCTGAGAGATGATTGGAAAGTTCTTACTTCTGTGGTAGGAGATAAGATGTGGAACACTCTCAAATGTATGGTCCTTGGTTCTAACCTGTAAATATGAAGAATATCCTTTGTAAATTGAAACAGAATGTATGTACACAATACATTACATGCAAGGTGAAACCACAGCTTTCTCCATACAAAAAATAATACAGTGCTACTAGGAACATGCGTGTCGTCTGCAAAGGCATCACTAGTCATGGTGAACATTAAACATGATAGGGTGAAGACAACGAACAGTGATCAATCTCATAACTCCTATAATACAAAATAGAGAATTGGGCAAACACGGACCCCTGGATATACCAGAAGTGGGATCAGGTGCCTAGGAGAAGTAAGCATCCCCTGTTGACCGGTCACACCCGCCATGATCATCAGAAGTAATTATGTATTCATGAAAGGTGAAGATAACAAACAGTGATCAATCTCATAACTCCTATAAGCAATACAAAATAGAGAATTGGACAAACACAGACCCCTGGATATATCAGAGGTGGGATCAGGTGCTTAGGAGGAGTAAGCAACTAACAATCGGTATGAAACAAGTCAGACAGCATTTTACCTAATGGTAGGTTGTATTGGCAAACTAGATCTTTATAACGACCATAGAATTTGTGAAATGCTGACTCTAAATGAGACTGTTGAAACCCCTGTACCATCAACTTGTTCGTAGCCTGCCTTGCATAATGAATACACATGCTAAATACGAAAGTCTTATCTCTTACAAATACTAAGTTCGAGGGGTGAAAGTCAGACATACATGTATAGACATATGAAGTCCTAGTATCACTATTCTCTGCAGGCAGCGCAAAAAAACTATGGCTAGTTATTCTATTCATTTATCAGATACACATAGGAAAATGCATGTCTTTTTTTTTTTTTAAAAATGATCCGCATATTTAGTTTTTACCATGACATCTTCTCTATTAAAGTCATAGTACACATGTAATATTTTGTGTATTTACATGGCAACAAACAGTGAAGATCACAAACAGTGATCAATCTCATAACTCCTATTAGCAATACAAAATAGAGAATTGGACAAACACGGACCCCTGGATATATCAGAGGTGGGATCAGGTGCTTTGGATAGAAATAAAATCTGTAGACTTTTATATCTACTTGAGCATTAAATTGACTTAGTTAAGAATTTCTTACCACTCCATCTGGATCCACCAGCAATAAATGTTTGATCATGCCATTTTGTCTTCCACTAAGTACAAACTGATTGGGGTCACTTGAGCTCTTTCGTACTAGGAAATCCCCATCCTTTTGTAGAAGCTTCTCTGCCTGTTTCCTGGGTAAGGCTCCATGATACCACTCTTCAAACACTGGGGCTATGCCCTTCCCTGGGTTTGGATTTTCCTTGAGCGGTGGGAGAGTGTCGCACACTGCCTTGTCTTCCAGTGGTTTTTCCTCGATGCCATTCTGTTGAGATTTGTTTCTCGGAGGAGGTAACTCAGCACTAAAGGGCTCTAATATAATACTTACAAATTAAAAATGGGAACATACTTAATTGTTTGTGTTTCATCTATCCCTAGATAACTATTTGATATAATTAAAAATGACTAAGGCATACTGTACATTCATTGACAAGTCAATTCCTTTTCAATGGAAGCTTCAACAATACAATTCTCAGACTATGTAATTTAAAGTAATCAATATAATAAAATCTAAAACAAGAGGCCCATGGACCTTAACGATCACCTGAGTATGCCCATTTTTTGGTCTTTAGAAATGATTGTGTTACCTGTGTGCTTTTTATACTTTTATACTTTGTACTAGATGATATACATATTGATATACATATATCTATGATCATATAAAATGATAATTTATAATTCTTTAATAGGTAAATAAGTACTATCACATCACAGCAAAATGCAATTTTCTATTCGAGTTCTAAAAGGGCAAATGACTTGTTACAATATTCTCAGAGGGCTCATTACTCATTGTAGGTAATCATGCAAAAGATCTGCCTGCCTGATGTCCAAGAGTAAAGACTTTCTAGAATATATTGCCTTTTCAACATATGAAGATAATGCATTTTTAATATATGACTAACTTAGCTCCACCCTGGGATGTGAACCTTGATCCCGGGATTCATGAATTTCAATGTTTTGGTAAAACGGCCCATTGCTTATCATAGTCATGCTAACAGTTTGACTGCTTGATGTCCAGGAGTAAAGAAGATGTTTGAAGATCCCATTAATTTTGATGGTTTTAGCCCCATTCAGGGAGGCAGGATTCTTGAAATTCACAATTTTTGTTCCCCTTGACCCATAGATATTATAACAAAATTGGTTGAAGTTGGTTCAGCTGTTCTATAGAAGAAATTGAAAATGTTAAAAAGTTTATGATCCACTAATGACAAAGAAGAAATAGCACTAAATGTATGTAGATAACCTGAGTGATTCAAAAACAAATTGCGCTTGACATAAAATTAAAGGTAACATTACGATAGTCTACTAATTTGCACTTAGAAGTAAACTGGTGGTCTATTTTACCTAAGTCAAAGGGGTCCTCTGCCTGTTTGACTGGTTCCCTGATCCTAGGAGGAGGAACGTCTGGTAGATTGTCCACAGTTGGAGGAGTAGGGGGTTTTCTGGGCAAGGACTCAAACAGAACATTTTCCTTGTTGTCATAGACATTAGGTTTAAATTCAGGAGATGTAGAATTTTCTATGAAAGAAAAGCATCTACATATTTTCATGTGAGAAAACCATTAAAGGGACAGGTTCACGTTTTTTGAAAACATTTTTCTTTTTTTATGTTAAACATTATAAACATAACTCACTTAAAGTTGACATCCAAAATGTGAACCTTCTTAATGCAAGGATAAGAGCAATATTTTAGCCTAACTCTGTGCTATTATGTAAACAAGAATCGAGCCTTGTTTATGTTTACAAACAAACTAGTAAATGTTAATTTTGTAATTTAAAGCATTCTAATTTTGCACAAACACAAATTTAACTTTTAAATGTCACATTTTATATAAAGAATACTTGAAATGTAATATATATCATAAAGTTAGATCGATAACTGTGCATTATCAAAACTTTGTAAACAATAACATACCGCGATCTTTGTTTGCACAACAAACAATAAACTCTCTATAATGAGTTTCTGTCATAATCGACAGCAACTATTTCCCTCGGCTGGGCCTCGGGAAATAGTTGCTGTCTTGGGGGACAATAAACTTGCTATTGTCCTCATAGCCAGTAAATAGGTGTATACTATAAAATGACATATTTGTCATGTTTCTCATTCTAAAGCCTCTGCACAGTATACAAACCTTTGTTGTCATATACATTAGCACCATTGTCTGACAGATCAATGAGGGGCTGTTCCTTTGGAGTGTCGTAGACTAATGACTTGTTGTCCTTCACTGATGAATATACCCCATCACTAACCTACAGCCAATCAAAAGACGTGTTACAGAAACTCTCATAGCTAAGTATCAAACAGATTGCTTGTAACATCCTTGTTTAAAGAATAATTACATTTTTTTCAAATAAAACTATTGCAATCTCATTTTTTTGTATGTAATTGACACAGATTGACAAAATCTGCCTTACACTATGTTCAAACCATTTACATGTAAGTGGAATTTCTAGCTGTCCATGTTACTAAACTTAAAACTAAAATTAAAACATCACAAAAATGAAAGAGACACTACGGCAATTTTTTCATGTCTTAATCGCATGTTTTAAAAACACTTCTCCATGAAATGATAGAGATCAATGTTGAAATTTGAAATGCACTAATTTGTTTTCAACTGCACTGTGAACATCATCCAGAATTCAAAGGTTTCTTTACATTTACTTGGACTTTTAAAACATCACATGATTTTGAATGACAGAATGTCGGCAATAGAGTTCTTTTTTATCTTTTTTTAAAAGATTATCTAAACACCCCCAATTCGTTAATGGTTTTTGTGCAAAATAAACAGCAGCGTCTCTCTACCTACAGCATCTCTCTACCTACTTGTATTATGAATTTTCTCTACAATGACCACCTACAGAGTATGTACAGAGCTTGACTTCTATCCCTCGACACAACGTACGTTTAAACAGGGTGACATAAAGCCACCTCTATAAAACATGTTCTTGATAATGCTTTTATCATGTGAGCAACAACTTACGGGGAGGTTGGAAGGGGGTGTGGCATATTCTGCCAGTGGTGCTTTTGAGGAAGATGGTGGTGAGGGTGGGCGTGCATCAGGACGGTCATTATAGTACTCATTTTCATCGTCTCCCCAAGCATCAGCCTCTGCCAACGGGCCATCTGACCTGGTGTAAAAATGTACAGATAGCCTCAAAAAACAACCCCATCAGAATGATATCTTTACAGATACTGATAACCTAAAAAAAACTTCCATCAGAAGGGAGTTTTTACAAATAACCTTTAAATTTTTTTTTTTAAAAAAAACAACCCCATCAGAATGGAGTCTTTACAGATAATATAAAAAAAATTTCCATCAGAAGGGAGCTTACACAGATAACCTAAAAAAAACTACAAAAAAAGACCCCCATCAGAATGGAGTTTTTACAGCTAGCCTAAAAAAACACCTCAAAATGGAGTCTTAACAGTTAACCTAGATAAAAAAAATTAGAATTGAGTTTTTACAGATAACTTTAAAAAAAAAACATCAGAAGTTTTACAGACACCCCTCATAGATAAACCTCCAAAAAATGTAAACACCGGAGTCTTCACAGAAAACCTGTAAAGTGTCGTAGATAATGGATTGAGGAGCCATCACCTTCTCCAACCTGACATAAGCAATGGTTTCTTCATGGATAACCTCCAAAGTGACATCAATTCCTTACTACTGCACTTGTCTTTCTAAGACCCATTTGTGTATATACTCATTGATTTCAAATAATATTAACTTACAGGACATATCACATATTTTCAAAGTATACAAAATTATATGCATTTTGTCTTTCTTATGCTTATAGTAATCGATTCTTATAGTTATTTCACCGAAATATTGTAATAATTAGCCACAATGCGGATCTAAATCTATGCCTTGATTTCTAAAAGCAGCATCAATTTAATTAGTTAATAGGTAGTCACTTGGTAGTGACGTCACATGCGCCCTTCTTCGATCAACTGATCGTGAAAAGTAGTACGAGATACTCTTAAAAATTCAGCTTTTAGGGGCCTAATTTATTCACCATGGACAACATTTAAATTGATGTTGACAAATTTCCCAAGTATTATATGTTTTAGTCACCAGTGCATACAGATACCTAAATAAAGTGAGTTTGAAATTGGCAATATTGTGAATAAATAATGTTTATATGGGTCACTGTCTATACACTATTTGGTAATGTTATTCCATCTGTAATTGATGCTGTTTTTCTAAAAATAAACAGTGCAATTGCTATTTATTTTTGGATTAGAAAAATTATGATATGTTACATTTTTGATAACTAGGCCAAAAACTACTGTCACAGATGCATTTTGGAGAGGGGAAAAAAAACCAAAAAACAAAAATCAATAAAAATAATCTGTTTTAAAGTGAAAATCACAATATTTTACTTTAACAAAGCAATCTCATTATTATTATTTTTGAATTGTGATCTGCACGTTGTTAGGAAGTGGGAACCTGGACGTTATATACTGACGCACTCAAGGTGTTTCGAGTTCAATGAGGCATAATTTTACAAGTCACTTTAAAGTTAGGAAATACAATATTTTATCATTTATAATTAAAAGTTCAATTATTTTGTGTCTTTGATTTTTTGGTAAATCTATCAGTTGGTAGAAACTGGGAGCACAAGTTATATGTTGTTACAAGGTGAAGGTCAGTTGATGCGAGTGTGTATTGAATTTGAAGACCAGAACAGAATGTCTATGCTGCAGGCATAGTAGTGCTTAGCTTCGATATATCCATTTTCTCACAGTTTATCTGGGTTTCTGTCCAAGCGGTTTTTGAAAAAGTACTTGGACAAAGGTGAATGGGTGTTTTTTAAGGTAAAGTTTTGGCTCCAACAAAAATTATCCATGCCTTTTTTCTCATACTTTCCTTCGAAAAATACTTAGTCTAAATCCTTTCTACCAACAACTCGTACACCCTTAAACGACACAAAATACCTTAATGCAATGTTCTTTACAAACCGTTTAAGTGATAATTGGTTTATTGTCGATTAAATCTTATCTGTTTATGAAATGGCTAATAGATGTTTTCAAACTCGAGGGCGCATAAGACATCACACATAATGGTGCATAAAATAGCAAAAGTAAATACATGTACATGTATGAATATCACAAAATTTGAATTTCATTGCTTTCAAACTCGAAAACTATCCAAAATATTTCATTAAAAACACATTTAAAGTAGTTTTAGGCATGAAAAGATTTAATTTTGCTGAAAAAATGAAAAAGTTTAGAAACATGCGATGTGTCCTTTAACGTTAGCCTTTATACTGGCAGTAAGCACTGCAGGAACTCAGAGCTAGCTGTCAGTCTATTAACTCTTATCCTATTGAATCTAGCCAGCAGTACACTACATATAATTTCCTTATACATATTTCCCATCCTGCACATTGTCACTATTTAAAAGAATGTCATAGGTAGTTGAGAGCAAAAGCCAAGGTGTACAAGGTTTATGCATATGTCGTCATGGAAATACAAGTAACAGGGCACCTTGGTCTATCAAATGCTATATATCTAACCTCAGCAAATGCAATGGAAATTCACATTCAATGTAAACATAAAATAGTTCAGGATGATTAAGCATGCAAGGCAATGTGTGTGTTCGAAATGGGACTCTTAGTGAGCTGTTTAGAAGTACGACCTTACAGGATCAGATATAGCTGCATAGTGGTCACTCTCCTCAAACAAAATACCTTCACCAAATGGTTGTGTACTGAATACAACAGAAAATACCCAACAATACTGATATCATAGACATATGTCTTAAAATTGTAAGTATTTAAAAAACATGGCATTTATTTTTGAAATCTAAAATGAACTCACTTGAAGTAAACTTCCACAATATTCAGATTTTAGTTATTTTTACCTGTCTGGGATTTCCATTGCTTTGGGTTGATTTTTGAGATACTCTTTAAACCGCAGTTCAAAAGCTTGCCCAATGGTTGTGATGACATCCTCCGACAGCCCCCCTCCACACTCTAACACATGACAAGCACGGCCATTCACCAGGTCCTTCGCTACATACGACACGAAATCCAGGGTTTCCTGTAAGTAGTTTGTGACAATGTAACTTCTCTCTATGTTTAATGAAAAATATACATTTCTATACAATACTAAAACTGTGTGAAATAGAGGTAAAATAATCTAATAGGGGGGGGGGGGATGTATCTATTTTGAAATGTTCACTGTTTTAAAAGCAAAGTATTCCATTCTACTCACTGCATCTCCTCCTGATGCAAAGGAAATCCCTGGCATCTGATGTGTGGCAATAATCTGTAAATATCAAGCCAAGTAACATTTAGAATCTTTTTTAAAAGATGTAAAGTAGTACTACATGTATCAGGGTCTCTGTGACAAGATACATATACTGTATTCTTGAGTGACAGCCATAGAAGAAGTTGACTCTACAAATGTCCTGAAAACTCTAGACAAATAAAAGAAAATAAAGGATTTGGGGTACTTCGGCCCAATAAAGTTGGTCCTTCAAAACATGTAGCCATTTCATCCCTTCAAACCTACATTTTTATTTTGCACAAAAAAGTTTTCTCCGTTAATTAGTTAATATATGCAAATAAGTCATTTACAAAAAATGTATGGTAACAAATAATACAGATCATCAATTGTTGCTGTGATATGATGTATCCATAGTATGATGAGTTATCTCCCTTGCTTGATGACGTCAAAAGAGACCAGCTAGACACAAAAGTGCTTAAGTTTATACAAACAACTGCAGGTTTAAGCCATCAAAATGGTTCAATGTGCCTGCATTCAACTGTAAGGTACTAAATCAGAAGAGTGTTTCATTATACTTGTGTCCAAAGGATAAAATATTTTAAAAGATTTGGGTTTGAAATCTACACTGAGATCATATTTAAAGTCGCACAGAACTCAAAGTTGTGGGACAATCATTTTATGGGGCATGACAGGAATCGGTTTCAATTACACCCTACATTGGCCAAAATTAGTGGGTATAAGAAATTAAATATTTGATCAGACGTTGTTCAAACTATTTTCGACTAATAACTTGTCATATGAACCTCTTTGAATCAGAACTTTTCTGTCAAAGTATAAAAGTAAATAAATTAAAGATGAAAAGAACTAACATTATATGCTGAAAGTTGCATTATTAGACACACCCCACACAACCTTTTGAAAAAGAGTATCCAAAGAAAAGGTGGAGCAATATTGAAATTACAAGTTTATATATTAAATGAAATAAACCAATTTTACAGTTATTCCAGAGTTGGGGGGGGGGGGGGGGGCATTTTTTTTTCTAATGAAGCACTAATTTGCACACAGATTTCCCTATTTTAAAAAAAAATTGGTAAGTGATAGGAAATTATCCTTCATATAGGCCCTAATGTCGCAAATATTATTGTAAAATAATGTTAAGTAGCCACTTATGTTTATCATAATTACAGTCTATGCGAAAGACATCGGACCATCGGACCTGACCGATGTTCAGTGCCTGAGGTCCGATGCATCATTTTTTACACCGGACCGAAATGTCCGATGTCTCAGTGTCCGATTTTGAACTTACTATTTTGATGTGGAATCAATTAAATATTTGTTATAAGAAAAACTAGCACACAAATCCAAATATGTAAATGAATGTGATTAAAACCGCATGGACCGTCTAAAGTATTATACGGGAGGGATCCCAAGTATGATAAATAAAGATTTCCTTGGTTTTGCATTTTCACGTGTTTCACTTTTTTACATCAGGTTTTTCGGTCTGACAAAATTTGGTTCAGTCCGGTGTGTTCATTGATTACACAGGACCGGATGTCCTGTGTGGTCCAAAAAACTTTCGCATAGACTGTAATTATAATCACCCGCTAAAATATCTGCATACAATACATTTAAGAATTCTAAAGAAAACAAATTTAAGATTTAAGTACGGTACTTGCCATGTGTGCAAAGGCTGAATCGGAGTCAGTATGGGGTTAAGGCGCATACCACATGTTGAACTCGGAACCCCCCCTCCCTTCCCCGTTGACAATGATCATTACCTGTTATTTTTCTATGTATAGTACATGAAAGATATATTGGGTGACTGGCCCCTCCATTAGTTTAGATAGTACATGTAGAAAAGACTGAGAGGAATAAAATCATAAAAGATATGAATTGAATCCATGTAGCAAAGGATGAGTGCTTGTACCCTGAAACTAAAAAAATCAAAAGCGGGGGGGGGGGGGGGGGGGGGGGGGGAGAGAGAAGAGCAGACCTTTTTTTTATAAAAATTTATGTCCGGTAAAAAGTGTTAGCTGGAAGAGAGTTGGATCCCATTAGGATAAGTGGGATCTGCCCAGACTGTCTTCCTACCCTTGTTCCATTTAGATTGTGAAAGTACATTCAGAAATGAATTAATAAACTTAAAATATGTTAATGATGTTGATACATCACACCCTGCCATGATTCAGGATCTCTAAGATTGGACGAATTTTTTTTATTCCAAAATTTTTTCACATGTCAACTTTCAACTTGATACCCCCTCCCTGAAAAAAATATATGCTGACCGCCTGGAGTTAGAACTATATTTCTCTTATCATCAGAAGAGAATCTACTATTAAAATTATCATATATTGATCATTAACCAGTCAGTATTATTTTGTAATCGGTTCAGAATGAATAGGATCTTGATCAATCTTATTGCTCGACCTCTGAGGAAAAATCGTCGATATCACTGATATTTGCATTAATCATGGGTTCAAAGTGATATCCATGTACAACAAACTCCGGCCCCTCATCCAAAAACTCCTCCCATTGTGAATAAAACGTCCATGGGCTTGCTTTTGTTTTGATTCACAAATCTGATTGTGGTCTCTTATGACGTCATTAATTCATGGAATCCGGAATGAAAATCAGGTAAAGATTTTCTATTCCAAGCACTTTGCACTTCAAATTCTTAAGAGTTCATATCGTTTTTCAATTCATATAAGGAGTCTATGAAACAAAGTTGATAATCAAGGAGAGAAACAGGAAAACCACGAGGATTTAAAATTGTTTCCTTCTTTAAACTATTATAATTTACAACATATTTCATTTCGAAGTAAATTTTTGTTCTGTGCATAGGACCTTTCAGAATAAGTTGTAGATAGAGACTTCATGCTTACCTGGCTACATTTTATAAAATCTACAAAAAGGAACAGGACGAGAAAATTGGTAAAAAGTTCTTGATTTTTATGGGAAAATGTTGTACTTTGACATATACTACATGAATTTAAATGTGAGAACAGCCCTTAAAGGGACTGATTCACGATTTCCCCCCAAATTTTGTTTTTCACTTTAAATGATCAAAATCTATAGTCTAATATGTTTAGAAGGTTTCACAAAAAAATTAAGGTTATTCATCACGACAGAAGCTCATTATAGAGAGTTTAGTATTTGTTTTGAAAACAAAGATTGATGTGTGTTATTGTTTACGAAGTTTTCTTGATCCAAGTTTATTAGATATATCACATATCAAGTATACTTTAGGTAAAATTTGTCATTTAAAAGTTAAAATTTGTTATTGTACAAAATGAAGATGCTTTAAATTACAAAATTAACGTTTCACTGGTTGGTTTGTTTACATAAAGAGACTCGAGTCTTTGTTTACATAACACAGAATCAAAGCTAAGATATTGCACTTATCCTTGCATTCAAACAGTCCAAATTTTGGTTGTCAACATTAAATGAGTTATATTTTTAATTTTTAACATCAAAAATGAAAAATATTTCTTTCAATAAATGAGTTATATTTTTAATTTTTAACATCAAAAATGAAAAATATTTCTTTCAAAAAACGTGAATCAGTCTCTTTAATTGAAAAAATAAATAATGTTTAAAAAATACCTGTCAATACCAGTTCTATCAATACACATAATATATCAAAACAAGAGGTCCATGGGCCACATTACTCACCTGAGTCACCATGGCCCTGCTGTTGTTTAGCTGTTGTGATTTTTCAAAGATTTTGTTTTTTAATCTTTATTCCCTCAAGAAAAAATTTGATTCCATTCAAAGGGTCAAGACATAACCAAAACTAAATTCACACAACATGAGGATGCCTCAAAACCAATGACAAACATGACTGCTGTTCTGCAGAAGGTCAAGGTCACAAGGTCAAAGATCATAGTATGAAATGAAAGGTTTTGCCATAAAGATTTAAATATAAACAAAATATGAAATCTCTTCCTTAAATAGTTCAGGAGATATTGAATAGGTTAGATTTTCTTAAAAGTACAAAATTATGAGTAAAATTAAAGTTTCAGACAGACACACTGGACAAAAACAATATATGAATCCCCTTTCCCTAAATATGCTTTGTAACAAGTTTGGTTGAAATTGGCCTTGTAATTCTAGAGAAATAATTGAAAATGTAAAAGTTTATGGACAAATGGCCAGACAGAGGCCACCCAGCAGGTGAGCAAAAAAATCAAATCAAAGATTGTGTTGTAGCAGAATATTTTACATTTTTAGCTTAATGAGTGAAAAAATCACATAAATGACTATAATGATGTATTTTGTGGTGTCCTCATTAAGCCATAATCATAGTTGTCTTATCATGATGCATTTCAAAATATAATTTATGGCCTACCAATTCTGACTTCTTTTTTTTTAAATATACAGGGCCAAATTAGGTCTTTATAAAAAAAAAAATGGATATTATTTTCCATTGTCCATGCATTTCCATTGATCTTTTTAAAAGTGTTATTACACAATACGATCCCCACATTAAAAAATAGTCTAATCTTTCAAATAACATAATTATTTGTTTTGAGAACTAGAATTACCTCCCCTGATTCCATGATCATGAGGTTGAGACACTCGGTAGAAATTGTCAGGTTGACGTTGGACCCAGCATATTGTAATATCGGTTTCTCACCCAACATCTTGGTCAACTTTTTATCAACCTATTGAAAGACAAAGAAAAATATAATCAATCATTTGCTGTTGGTCCTACATTAATTTTGTACAAAAACATTTCCATGTCAAACTTTAACACAGAGTTCTAAAGACCCTGAATCTCTCATACTACCATGGTAAGCAAGAAATGAAAAGAGGACTCAGTATGCTATAGTTCTGAATTTCTTGCAAACCATAGTCAAGATTACTCCTGGTGACACAACAGAGCTAAGGTCAAATGTACACCAAAATTCCGGTAAGCAAGACTGTAATTCTGAAGATCATTTCTCTCAACTAATAAAAGGTCATGACAGTTAACGAACCAAATGTCTGAGCAATCACTAAAGAAATATTTTGTACCAAGATGCATACTACTCTGAAGAACAAGAATAAAACGTAATGTTTGAAGACCCCTCCAGCGACAAACAAAAAATGTCAAGTGATGCCTTTAGACGACTAGGAATACAGGACATGGAGAGAGATATCTCACAGGCCTACCTTTCTATTTTTGGCTTCTCTCACAGGCTTACCTTTCTATTTTTAGCTTATCTCACAGGGTCTACCTTTCTATTTTTAGCTTATCTCACAGGGTCTACCTTCAAGTTTCTATTTCTAGCTTATCTCACAGGCCTACCTTTCTATTCTTTATAGCTATCTCACAGGGTCTACTTTAAAGTTTCTATTTTTAGCTTATCTCACAGGGTCTACCTTTCTATTCTTAGCTTATTTCACAAGATCTACCTTTCTATTCTTAGCTTATTTCACAAGGTCTACCTTTCTATTTTTAGCTTATTTCACAAGGTCCACCTTTCTATTTTTAGCTTATCTCACAGGGTCTACCTTTCTATTTTTAGCTTATCTCACAGGGTCTACCTTTCTCTTTTTTGTTGTTTTCAGACCTGCTGCTTCACATACTCTGTTGATGGCTTCTCTGGAAAAAAAATCCATAAACATTGCCTTCTTTGTTCATATTAATGTCTTTTACAATAACTGTTTATCATATGAATTAGCTACTTTCTCCATGAAATAACAAACATACATGTATATCGACACGTTGCATAATAAACACACTTTATAGGGTCTGACACTGAATTTTTACCTGGCCAGTGCTGTTCTGGTCTCAAAATCTAGAGATCTCATGGATTCTTTGACTTCAATACAACCAATGTACTGTAAAAAAAATAATAAATCAGTAACATTTAATATTACATTATCACATTGTACTATAAACATGTAAATCTAGAGATCTCATGGATTCTTTGACTTCAATACAACCAATGTACTGTAAAAAAAAAAATAATAATAAATCAGCCATATCATGATATCACATAATGACATTGTACTAAATATGTAAATTATTTTGGAATATGTAAATTATCTTGGTCTAGGTCTGGATCCACATGACCTTAAAATGATGGTATGTATTTAAAGTGACTGGTTCGCGTTTTTTGGGGAAAAAATATTTTTCATTAAGAACTTATAAAAATATAACTCATTTAATGTTGACAACCAAAATCTGGACCTTTTGAATGCAAGGATAATTATAGGAATATTTTAGCCTTAACTCTGTGTTATGTAAACAAAGACTTGAGTCTTTTTATGTTCACAAAATAACCAGTGAAATGTTAATTTTGTAATTTAAAGCATCTTAATTTTGTACAGGCACAAATTTAACTTTTAAATGACATGTTTTACCTAAAATATACTTGAAATATGATATATAATATATATATATATATATATATATATATATATATATATATATATAAAGTCAAAAAATAAAACCCAATACTTTTATCTATAGCGCTTTCACCCTGCAGGCTCGTCAGTAGATTTTTAAACAATGTAAACAAGTTCCATTATGACTTCATCCTCGTGACGTTATGTGGGCAACGTCAAACATAATACAGTCATGATTGTGACGTCAGAACATTATACAATGTTAATGATAGGCACTTTTAAAAATACAGACATATTTAAAATAGTTCAGTCTATAAGTTTTAAGCGCCTCTGAATATTCCTGTACATTAAAGGAGACATTCTATGTAAAATGTACATGTTAAATAACATGAAGTAAAAATATTAACAGTTTAGTTTCGGCTTAAACAGTTTTATGAAATAGTTTTCCTTGGCTCTGCGTAATTGTTCATTTTCCTCTTTTACTTTGTAAAATGGAAAAATATAAAAACTGCCTTCCCCGCACGAACCAAAATCAAAATTACGCAGAGCCAAGGAAAACTATTTCCTATACCAAGAAAAAAGAATTTATTGAATATATACACTGTATATATATATATATATATATATATATATATATAATAAACTTGGATCGATATCCATATATTTGAAAACTTCGTAAACAATAAAACACTTGAATCTTTAATTGTTTTCAAAACAAATAATAAACTCTTTCATGAGCTTCTATCAGGACAAATATCCTTCACTTTTTTGTGAAACCTTTTAAACATATTATACTTTAGATTTTGATCATTTAAAGTGAAAAACAAAATTTGGAGGAAACTCGTGAATCGATCCCTTTAACAAAGTTTAAGAAATGAATTTACATTTTAAAAATACAAGAGAGCATGAACTGCAACACTTTATGCCAGCATCCTTCAGGAAGCTTCATGAAAATTATACTGGTATGAAGCATTGCTGTTCATACTCCCATAAAGATTAAAAAATTCCAGCTGTTAAACAGCTGTACTATATCAAGATTCATAAGCACATTGTTTACATACATGAGGAAATGGCTATCTTTTAAATAGTAAAGATATCGAAGGTAAAAATGTTTACATTTACAAACAACTTTTCACAAAAAATGGAATATTTTCTGACAAGTATAAAACAATCTAAAAGAAAACCTTACAGGGAAAAGAACATGTCATTGCTTATTGACAGCCGAATACAAAACGCTATCACACGACCAAGCTTAAAAAATGTAACTGATGTTTATCAATGAACACCCTATCCTATTGATAAAACATATTTTGGTGTAAAAACTGCTGTAAATTAAGTCCTTTTTTTTCTGTAATATATGTGTTGTAAGAATCCTGTGAAAAGTTATCAACAATATGACAGAAAATCTCCACATAAGCCTGTTGTTTCTTTCGATGTGTGTGCATGACTTTCAATCCATTACTTTTAAATATTTCATACCTTGAGCTTTATATATATATATATATATAAATATTTACATTTCAAACAACAGTTTTGCCTTTGCTGATAAGAATCATGGTTACAAACATCTTATTATATCATAAACAGAAATAGTAGAAAGACATAGCAATACAAATCTAAAGATCAAGTCGAGTTTCTTTTCTGGGCATAAAATAGGGCATACAATATTTGTTTATATAATTACATAAATCTCTTGTACTATCATAATGACATAAATTGATAATTTCTTTAATGGGATCAGTACCACAAATGTCATTATAAAGCTTCATTAGAGATATCATATAATATTCAAACCAAAGTTTATCATAAACAGGACAGTAAAGTATATATATAATATATTCAACAAATAATTCACAAGTATGGCATGTTTATTTTTCTTTAATAGGGATAACTAGTCTACAATACTGGTTTACAATACTTGTCTACATACTAGGGACATCCATTACTTCCTTGAACTTTTTTATCATATGAGTCTGACAGAAATAGCACTGGAACAACTGATATAGTACTGCTTGATCAATAATAGAAGTGGTGTATTTGCTATCAAGTAACTTGATATGTACATGATGCAACAAGCAAACAGAGCTGCACTTCAATTTAAAGTAAATATACCGTTAACATAAACTTTAATACACGTAGATACGAAAAGGTAAAGATAACAAATAGTGATTGATCTCATAAATCCTATAAGGAATACAAAATGAACAGTAGGGCAAACACGGACCCCTGGATATACCGGATATGGGATCAGGTGCCTATGAGGATTAAGCATCCCCTGTGGACCGGTCACACCCACCACGTGCCCTATATCTTCATCACAGTACACAGTGCATCATGCTTTTGTTTTAGATTTGGACTGAACATGTGTTACAATGTATCAGTTAATGTGAAATGTATATCACAATTCATTTCCTTACATCAAAAAACTACATCAGAAATATAGATAGTGTTAAATGTTTGATGATGAATATATCTAAAAATAATACTTATAAGCACGACAGGATATTGAATTTTAATGCGTTACGTAAAAACCAAATACATGGTAACTTTTTTAAGTTTAAGGATTAACTACAAACATCTATGTGTTAAAATCATTCTATGTACAGAGGTGTAATTTTAATTGATTGCCTGCCTCTCGATGAATGTAAGTATTACACACACTCAATCCGCTACACACTGTAAAATAACTATAATTTGTATCCTTATACAACCCAGTGTTTTTATTGTAGCCTCCCACAGTATGGGTATCTTATCTTGTATATGTACGTACAGTCTAGCTGTTTTAATGTGTCTCGTTTCACACATAATTCACATGTCACACAATCTAAGTAACAAACATCTACTTCTAAAGCCATATACAATAAAACCTCTGTCAACGTCTCTAGTTTTAAAATTTCTTAATCCATCAGATATAACTCCAACCGTTCAGCTTACCCTGACTCCGTAGCAGATCCCTGCCTCTTTATCCAGCTGGAAGTCCGGGTGGATCCAGCCCCTGTCCGGCTTGTTCATGAAGCTTCCTGATTTGGACCATTCTGATGACCTCCCCTTCTTCTTATTCCTAACTTCCTTCGCTGCCATTCTGTTTTATCTAAGAAGTTAAATTTCCTCATTCATTTTTTATCTCTACTGTCCAATAATTTACATGTAGTGCGATACATTCTTCTGACCGCAAAATAGGCTGAAATAGGCCAGAACAATAAAGGAAATAATATGTTACGCAATTTGTATTAATACAGACTTGCGTTACATGTCATGCACACGAAGAGGACCTTCGTTAAGAATTTAAGAGCACGTGCTCCTATGTGTTTAAACATAACATGCAGCACTTCTTCAGTGCCATGTGTTGGAAGTTCCTAATGGTCCAGTACAGAAATGTATTACACTTATATTATCTGACACTCGTGTTCACATTTCACCTTAAAGTGAACTAAAATATCTGTGTACACTAAAAATATGCATAAGCATGGACTTTTGATTTTATGAATAATAAGATAGCTAATAAGCTGTTCAAGGTGGCTCCTTACACCTAAATTTTAATGGCTCATTAAAGCACCTCTTACGAAGTATGATTTCACAACATCGAAAGAGCAATACAGACTATCTATATTTTGTGATTTCTTCCGGAATGATAAAAAAGGTGTTCTTGTTTGTAATCAGAGATTTTAGAGTCCAAATTTTACTGTGATTCGATGCATGAAATAAACATCTAATAAAACCTGCAACGAAGACCAGTGTCATTCCTGAAAAACTAATCACATATAGAATAATTGAGAGCGTTCAATGGTGAAACTTCATAGAAGGTGCTTTAAGAAATGAAACTTATAATTCTTTGTTTGATGCATGTATCAAACGAAACATTGGACGGAAAACTTCATCAATGCGCTATGCGCATTGATGAAGTTTTCCGTCCAATGTTTCGTTTGATACATGCATCAAACAAAGAATTATAAGTTTAAGAAATGAAACTTATAATTCTTTGTTTGATGCATGTATCAAACGAAACATTGGACGGAAAACTTCATCATTTAATTATGTTTTTAAGATAGAAAAACAAATAGTTTCTCCCATCAAAAAGATTGAATTAACGTTTCTGAAATGGCGCATAGGAATACATATAGGCAAGAATGAAAACAAAAACAAAACGGCATGGCTGTGCACGTGCGTTCAGGTCAGGAACAGTTACTGTGCAGATTTAAATGGATTATACGCCAAATTAAAGGTGCAATGGTTAAAAGCTGAATTAAATATAAAGGAAGATAACAAGTGGTGACTGGATTTATGCTGCATCATGTTGGAGGAGACGTTGAACACTGGTTGTGTCGTTGGAACGGTGGAATGCAATTCGGCTCCATTTCAATATGGAGGAAAACGTTCAAAACGCACTCGTTGAAGTCAACTGAGCCCCATATAACGCAGTTCAATTTCATTGATATTTACCAGATCAGAAGTTGCCACTTGCTCCGTCATGTTATCGATCTCGTAAAGCAGACGATTCATACCGGGAACTCGTGTAATCTGTCAACTTCTACCAGTAAGTGGTCTACGTCATCAAATTGACTATTCTGCCACGTCATCGCCTATGTATGTTGTTTCTTTAAATTAATTTGTATTTTATTCATATCTTTAGTTGTGCTAATTTTTGATAGCAATGAAAAACAAAAATCAAACAAATGCATTTCGTTATATATAATGCTTATGTGAAAAATCCCGTTCTATAAATAGCGTTAAAATTAGAACGGGGAAGACGCATTCCAGAGAAAAGTAGTCCCGCATGCTTAGTGCAGAGGAACTCCGAACGAAATTTTGACAGAGAAATCAAACGAATTTTTCAACCAATCAGCATCGTTAAGTCATCACTTTAAAAGTTATTAAATGATTTAAGGATCCATTCAGATAAAATTTTAAGTGCAAAGAGCCACCTTAACTTGATTGCAGTAGGAGAGTACCGTACATATCAGTGGTGTATTTCCATCGGTACTTAGACCTACTCATGATACATCAGTACTAGTTTGAGGAAATCCATGACTCAGTACTGGATACTCACTAGGGCATTATTTCCTTATTAAACACTTAAGAAAACTAACTGTATACAAGATAAGGGTCTTCTCTCTTTAATATTTTGTAGAGAAGTAAGTGTACTTGGGTTTCCATATGCCTTAATTAAATTTCTAATTCCATGCATAATTAGCTTAAATACGGTTATAAAATTACTCCTGTTTTTCCGTAATTTACGTTCACTTTCATTTTCACGAAGCTTTTATCAGTATTAAAATCACTACAAAGGATGAGAAGCCCGTTTCCTGACCTAATGTCAATGTAAAACATGGATTATGGTTTTTATTACAAACATTAATATGGAAAAGTTATAATTATTGCTGTTTTCAATGGACAGTTTTGATCTGCAGAGGAAATATAAAAATTAAACTGCAACCAACCACAAAAGGCCACTGTAACTTTTTTTTATCTATATTGATACTAGGGCTATTATTTGTCTATATTTGGAGCCAATGAATGGCCTCATTCCCAATGCAAGATACATGTAACTACCTCATCAAATAGTGTGATTTTCCCCAATTTGCATTAAACAAAAAAATGAGTCAAAAATAAGATAAACTACAAAAATCATTAAACCATCAGTAACAAAGAATTAAAGACAGTTCTACTTGAATAAATAGCTGTATCGGTTAGTTCACCCAATGCTGTTATTTGTAAACTGGTTTTCAGTCAACAATGATCATTAATGTATAGTAATGTTGTTTTGAGGTAAAGGACCAGTTTATAGTGACAAGTGTTGAAGAATATATTCCCAACAACTAAAGAACCAATATCTCAATCTCCAAAGCATAGTTTTTACAAATAGTGCACCAATTATTTACAGCAGCAAGTAAATCAATAGCTTTGATCATTATCATATTTATGATTACCAAGGTTCGATATATTGCACCTTTTTACATCATTTGTGCAGCTTTTTGTGGTGTGTTGATTGCAACACACTGAACATATGTTCAATATATGTTGATTTTATTTTCATAATGTTGGCTATTCAATTTATTCGAAGTTTAAACAAAGAAACTATTGAGTCTGTTAAAAGTTTAATGCCACATCTCCTTTGCTTAAAATCAAACAACACCTACTTTCTTTAAGTGTCAGATCTAAAAAGATACAAGGCCAAAAAGAAATTCATAGAAGCACTGAAAAGACCACGACACTGTTGGTTATTTACAAAATACTCCTCTCGTTTTCTGGGTATGAAATACAATACTGGGTCAAATTGGTGGCCAAAACAATAGAACAACCCACTGTTCTACAATTTCATTGACTGCCTTAAAGGCCGAGGTTTTCAACCGGTCGGTTTTCCTCAGGTAAGTTAAGTAAGGGGCAGAGCTAATTTAAGGCAGGTGTGAATCCCCGAGCCGGAGGAAACCCTTGCTTGTATATACCGTCCCAAATACACAGGATGTTATCTGTGTTACCTGCATTACCTGTGCATTTTTGTAAGATTGAAAAATTCATGGTAATCATTTTTCTTGTGCAAGTTAATCAAAATGTTGATAATTAAATCTAATGAATCAAACATGTAAAAATGAAAGCTTGATAAATTTATCTTATATAAATGAAAACGCTAATCGTCCCATGCCCCGTGATGACTACATGAATATATTCCAAAACTGCTCTCAAAGTTTTATTCAGTTTGAAGAAATTTTTCTGTAAGGCACACCAGAGTTGTCTGTGTGACTCGTCCATAACGCATGGCCTACAAAAACAGTCAGGACATTCGGATTTTCAAACAGTTCCTTCGATAAATGGTCCAGACAAAGAATTTGTTCTTCCTCTGGATCCCAATTCCAACCATTATATGCAAGAAAGACCCCTTATAGCGGCTAACTTCTCTTTCCGATAAGTTGACAGTTACATCAATTTAATTAAAATAAGATGTTAGATCCGCTCGCATACATATGTATGCGAATACACGAGAGGATTTAACATCTAATTTTAATAAGATTGCAGTTACATACACGTAAACTTGTCGCCATGTTTCGAGGGAAAATTACGCTTATAAATTTTTAAATGTATATAAACAAAATTTCATTAACGTACAATGTATTTACTCATAATTAATATGTTTAGCATAAAATCGATGTCTGTGTAAATTATATTCTAACAATCCATAATAATTATCAACCGTACCCATTCCTAAGCACACCCTACTATATTCTATTATAATGATGTAATTGTATGCAAAATTTACTACCATTTCCACATGAAAACTCCCTCTCCAGTTGTATTACGCGGTAAGCATCAAAAGATTGCACGGGCGCCTCAATCGCCTGATAAGATATATAAGGTATACACAAAGACTAGTAACTAAATGTCCATCAATTTCTAGCATCCAATGTGAAGCTCAATTTCTCCTGATTGACAAGGGTTCACAGGTCAGGTAAATTTGAAGGCGGTGCTTATTTTCTTGGTCTTTAAGAGATCATTTTCATGTTATGATAATTGATAGAGGGTGAAGCCCTCTCAAGGTCTGAAGGGCCATGAAAGCAGAGCTCTCCCTAACACTAGTCTTGCACAATCATGATTAAAAGTAAAATATATATTAAAAAAAAAACTAATGAAAAATCAAACCATACTTGTGGAACATGAAAATTTTGGTCAAAGTGGTGTAGATTCGAATGCAAGTGTAAGAACAATGTATTTCACCATTTTGAATCTCGTCTACCCAAGTTAACATCATTCTGAGATGTTACATTTAAAATCAATAAAAAGCATGTAAACCATATTTTGTCAATCATATTTAATTAATCCTTGATTATACCAGGTCTCCTGTGTTTGTAAATTTGCTGAAGACTGAAGTTGAATATGACATCACAATGCACTTTTTTTTTTTAACATCATACTTTTTTCTTCCCCCTCAAACATGGTCACACCATAAGACATATTAGAGATTTATGATAAAAGTATTTAACAAAATTTTTATGCTGTATGTATACATGATAGTGTTAAATCTAAAGCAAACTAGCATGGCGCCACACCATGCCCTTTTTCCTTCATATTTTTTTTTTAAATATTTGTTAATATAAACAATTGTTCTTTATTTCACAAAGTTGATTGTAAAGTTTAAAATCAAGGCAGCAGGTCAGGTATAACTTTTAAAGTGGCTAAATGATTAATCTATTACTATTATAGTATGATACAATGTCTGAATGAAAGTGCCCTGAAATTGTCTTGCCGTGACGAAAAGTGTCCTTTTGAACATATGATATGTGTGCCCTCTCTAGATCCTAGATTTAACACTACATGATGTAAGATTAATACATATCATATATATATATATATATATCAAATGTACAACAAACATTTCAGGTTTCGACTTGACACAAAATTTGGGGTCCAAAGTGAGTCCTGAAATACTGATTATATTACAACCATTATAAGTCCACTGCTCACTGGACGGTCCCTATAGTAAAGGGGGGGGGGTCCCAAAAAAATCCACTGATTACATCACAGTTTCATTAATGACCAGAGAATTGAAATAGTTACATTTTAAGTAAAATTAACCGATTGTCCTTGTGTTATAAATTTAAATGTTTAGTTACTACTACTAAAATCAACTGGACATAGCCCTTACATGTACACAAAACGTTTATAGTCGGTTAAAAAGCTCTACAGAGCTTGTGTTTGACATGTTGAATGTATATAGTGCCGACTTAAAATAAAATTTACTTTACTTTACTTTTACGTTCACTGTCAGTATCACAGCCAGAGACATATCTCTGTTACAGCCCTCTACAATCCATACTATCCAACTAAATTCAGAAATATAATTACTGACATTATACACAAATACAGCAGTATTTACCTTTATCTTATCTGAATCATTCCGACACCAATAACTGTCACAAAATAAAAATAAACACCGAATGACTGATGTATTGTTTGAATACGGAAGTGTGTTACTCATTGACACATGCGTCCTAGAGCATATTTTGTTAAGAGTTAAAACCAACCAAGATTAGATCTATAATTTCCGGGGAAAGTCAGACGCGCAGTGGCGGATCCAGCACCAGGCGGTCTTATAAATATATTCAGTTTTATAGAAGTATTTCTAAAAGCACTAAAATATGAAAGTTTGACTAGGAGCTTCAAAGGACTTGGACCCATTTTGGGCTTCAAGACACTCCCCACTCGCGCCGTTAGGCCCTATTTTCTTTAGAGAAGTCGAGAGGCATAGCCTTCATCGATCAGGGGTTTTAATGTGTAGGCACGCGTGATAAAACTGAAGGTTTCGCCGAGGCACGAAGCGCCGAGGGGGTAGATACAGGAGGGGTGGTCCCGCCTCGCTGGGGATAGGGGTCGCAGGTCACCCCCAAGAAAAATTTTGAAATATTAGGACTCGTTTGCACTACTCTGAGCATCAAAATGATTGCAATCGACTGTAAATATTGTACAACTTTTGAAAAATTCAAACTGTTAAGTTCGAGAGCGAGTCATTGTAATCACGAAAGTTTAGAAAAAAATACATTATGTAGAATACATTATAAAAAGAAAAGGTCCAACAGAATGATAATTTTATATCCGATTTTAAATACTAGAAATATATATGTTTATTTTGCAAACATTTATGGACAAAAATTTGTTTTGAAAATAAAGGAAAAATGTATAGGCGCGTGCCTACTTTAGTCTAACGAAGCTACGCCCCTGTCGATGAAGGCTATGCCTCGCGACTTCTCTAAAGAGAATACGTCAGGCCCCATATGGAGCGTAAAATTAACATAAACTCAAATAATTGAAGATATCTTCAATTATTTGAAGATACCATCAACTCACTTATTGCTCTCATTAATTATGCGCGCATTAAATCAATTATTGTTCTCATCAAGTGAATTAATGCGCGCATCAATTCAATTATTGCTCTCATCAATTCATTAGCCCATATCAATAATTGCTCTCTTCAACTGAATTGTTGCGAGCATCAATTCAATTGTTGATATCATTGATCCTTTCGCGCAATAATTCAGAACTGAAGATATCATTCATTATTTGAAGAGATCTTTAATTAAATTGTTGCGCGCAGCAAATGAATTGATGATATCTTCAAATAATTGAAGATTTCTTCAAATATTTAATACTATATCTTCAATTATTTGAATTTATGTTAATTGTGCGCTCTTTACAAGGTAGACGATAATAAGAAAATTTTGAATGATACAAAGAATGCAGACTTGCAGCTAATCCAACACCGGCACTGTGTCCGATATCAAGAAAGTCACCCTTTTCTAATCCAACATCGACATTGTGCCAAACAACAAGAACGTCACCCCGGACCAGACAATTCCTAATCCAACACCAGCATTGTGTCCGACAGCAAGAACGTCACCCCGGACCAGACACGTCCCATAAACTTGTGGAGTAACTTAGATGCATCTATAATCTACCAGTGTCGCGGGGGGGGGGGGGGGGGGGGGGGGGGGGGCATAAACACGATAAAAGGAACAACCACTTTTTTAATTTATTGTTACTTTTATTGGGGAAAACAAATGACAAGATCTTATAGTTTATTGTTACTTTTATTGAGGAAAACAAATGACACGATCTTTTAGTTTATTGTTACCTTTATTGGGGGAAACGAATGACACGATCTTTTAGTTTATTGTTACTTTTATTGGGGGAATTTATACATCCATAGTATAGAGCATCGTATCAACTTAACAAAAACTCCAATTATTGAATATATCTTTAGTTATTTAAAGATGCATCAACTCATTTGATTTACTCAACAATTCAATTAAAGATCTCTTCAAATAATTAATGACATCTTCAATTCTGAATATTGCGCGTTTATATGAATTTTTGATAGCATGAATCATATTTGTGCTGGATTGATGCGCTCTATATAACTGAATTGTTACTTCTCTTCAAATCAATTGATGATATCGACAAATTGAATAGTTGTGCGCTATCAATTCAATTAAATAGAGCTATGATTTAATCAATGCACACGTCAATTTAATTAATACTGAATTATTGCTCTCTGCAGTGAATTAATGATACCAGAATAACTCTTTTAGAGAGAGCAACTATATAATTAGAGATATCTTCAAATCAACATATCCACAATTGAATTGTTGCTCTCTTCAAAAGAATGGATGCGCTCATTAATAATTCCTTATATAAAAGTGTTGTAAAAGATTAAAGATGTCTTAAATTGAAGAGATCATAAAATACCGAGCTCACATTGCAATTCTGCTAGCAAACCCGATGCGGCGTGATCAACGCAATTATTGCCCTCACCAATTGAATTAATGCCAGTCTGATTAAAACCAGTCCCCTTCTCCTATCATCGTCACTAAGTTTAATTTTCGATACTTTGATAATTTTGTGCAGATCCAATAAGCATACATTGAGTTTTAGACAGGTTTAAGCTTAATTTATTTGTCCTTAATCCACATTATACTGCGCTGAAGATCTTTACACATCTTTGATTCAATGTTTTCCACTGACTTATCTGTTACATCTTGTGAAGTATCATCTGCATACATATTTACATGAGAATATGCCAAATGACTTGAGTTTGTGTAATAAAACCTTGTCATTGACAGTATCAAATGCCTTCTGTAAGCCTATAAAAAGTACACCAGTAAGTTTATCTTCATCAATATTTTTAAGCTATCTATATCTCCTAGAGAAATAAGAGTACTTTCACATAAATTGAATCTATCTATTTTGTATTGCTTATAGGAGTTATGAGTTTGAAATCAAAAACCGGTAATTGACGATGGCGCTTCATGAATTTGTGTCATTTTGTCAAAATAGTAAAAATGACTACATAGGAGACATACTTCAAGCCCTATAAAATCTCAATCTGATTAAAATCAGATCCTACGATCCGCTCACGTAGATCGCTATAGCGGATCATAGGATCTGATTTTAATCAGACTGTATAAATCCAGGAGCTTTCCGGGGCTCACTGGGGGCCGTAAGGCGGTCTTCAGACTCCCTATCTCATGAAGCTGCACCCCTCCAACTTCAATCTCTGTCGATATCTTCTTAAATACAGATCCGTGAATTTAACTCCTCGCTACATTCTTTGCCTGCTCACAACATGTACAGGGTCGAACCATGGTGAATACATGTACATGGAATGAGAACGAAAAAAAAATTTCCTGCACAAAAAATTCTATGTACAGAATTGTAATAGCCCTACGCAGCACCAAATTAACATAAACCCAAATTAATAGAAGATATCATCAATTTAATAACTGCGCGCAATATATAATTGAATTGCTGCGCGCATCAAATCAACTAACTAGTGCTCTCGTCGATTGAATTTTCAAATATTGCTCTCCTCAATTGAATTGATGCGCGTATTAATTCAATTGATGATAGAAGTAATTCATTTGATGTGGTCATTAATTCAATTGATGAGAACAATAATTAATTTAATACGCGCATCAATTGAATTGATGAGAGCAATCATATATTTGATGCGCGTATCAATTCAACTAATGCTCTCATCAATTCAATATGATAAGCGCATCAATGTGGTGGAATCATTGCTTGTGAAATTTGATTTGGAGCTCGGTATAAATGATTTGAGGATCTCTTCAATTCAAATGAGGATATCTTTAATCATTTACAATGCTTTTGTATGAGGAATTAGTGCGTGCACCATTTCTTTTAAAGAGAGCAACAATTCAGTACTTCCCCTCTCTAAAAGAATTATTGCGATCCAGCATGAATTGAATTAATGATATCATTCATTTAATGGAAGAGAGCAATGATTCAATTATTGCGAGCATTATTTGAATTGATGCGCGCATCAAATGAATTAATGATATCCTCAAATTATTAAAGATATCTTGAATTGAGTTTATATTAATTGGGCGCTCCATACAGACCAGATGAAAGAAAGTGATCAAGTATCAAGTGTGGGAGTAAATATTTGTGATATTACTCATCACATTTTGAATTCTTCGTCATCGCAGTTTCGCTTCATCTTCCTTGCAGGAAAGCACATGACTGAATTTGCGTCCCTCTGAACGCACATGAACATGTCACTTAATCAGTACCAGTAACTGTCACTAAATAGTAAAGATAAAGCCTTGTCTAAGTTTGGACAATCTCCTCGAACCAGATTATTTCCTAGAAAGCTCATCATACCTGAAAAAAAAAAAAGCCCACCGTGTTATAACACGAAACGTCCGCGAGTAAATGCTTAACATTCGCCTCGTTATAACGCGAAAATTACTTTTATGTTATACTTGTAAAGCGTAGATTTTGCTTATAAACACGAAACATTGGCATAAGATTAAGTGGTGCACTATATCCAAAAAAAAAAAAAAAAGAAAAAAAGCATGAAATAATTTGTTCATTACGTACAATAAGGAATAACGATATACTTGTCCAGCTGTAATTTGTAATTTTGTGCATGCATATAGATATATTGATGAATTCATCTATTATCGGAAGGAAATGTCATAGGTCACCAAGTGCTTTCTATATTTAAAACATTTTTGTTACGCAATCCTTTGTCTTTTTAGGCTTTTATATAGAAGAAAGTCTACTTGTAGTGAAAAGGTTACCTGTAGGTGTCCGATAAGTTGACAATTGCTGTACATTATTTTTAAGAATGGACAGTAACTGTCCGTTCTTAAAAATAATGGACAGTATTTGTCAACTTATTGGACACCTACAGGTAAACCCAATAACTTATAAGACATCTACAGGTAGGCTGAAAATAAGAGAAAGACATATAATAAAGAGATAAAAATTTAATTTTAAATTCCCTACAAAGTAAGAATCAACACAGATATCGGAAAAATCACTGAAACACTTAAAAATGATATTTCCCTTTAGTAGAATTTTCTGCTTCAACTCGTAAGATTCACAATTTTTTAGTAAATCCATTGGTCATTACTATATCGCATCAAAACTTAAATTTGAAAGACATATTTCCATACTGTATTTGAATTTCGCTGGATTCAGAGGCACATACCGAAACTTCTTCACAACGCTTTTTTATGTTTTCTTTATTAGCATATCCTAATTCTGAATTATTATTTCGCTTTCATTTCACGAGATAGGTGTATTGGGTTATTTTGGCTGGTGTTAGTTATTTCCTCATCCTAATGTTCGAAAACACAATGCTTTTCAGGTCAAAATTTGTCTTCACAACTTTTTCACCCTCCATATCCAGAATATTTGCAATACTTTCACTAAAATCCTTTAATTTTGACTATGCAATGAAAATGCTCTCCCCATCAGAGGAACACATGTTGATATGGCTCAGTACGATAGAAAGAGTGAATATAAAACCTGCAGTAGAAGACTACTCACCTGACAGTGTCCAATAAGTGAACAAAAGAAACAGGATTCTACACAAGACTGGTTATATTGTCAGACTATTCAAAATAGCTCTATTCATAATTATCATTGTCAGTGGATTTACCCGAGACTGTCCATTCTTAGAACAAAAGATGTAATGTTTTAAGTAGGATATAAGCCTCAAACTGTCCATTCTGTGAGAGAAAGAACTGATCGAGGCCCGTAGTAGGGCCTCGATCAGTTCTTTCTCTCACAGAATGGACAGTTTGAGGCTTATATCCTTTACATAGAGACTTTCTAACGGTTTTTTTAATGTTATGAAATGAATCAAAGGAAATTGTAGATAACATAAATTCAGAGATTTAGTGGTTTAATGGACAAAATTTTATACCCCAGCTGTTGCCAACTAGGCAACACTGACCAGTATTAATAACAAATATGGATTCTACTTTGCATTTGAAATAAAACCTCAAGAGCATATTGCCAAACATTTTGCATATGTAAAATGTAGGCGTTAGTTCTTTACTTTAAGGTAACTTATAATTATAAATAAATGCATATAAACGTTGCACTAATCACGGGTTCCTGATTTACATGACTTTATTTATGTTGAATAGTTCGCGTTATAACGCGAAAAATAGGCGCTTATTCGCCAAAGTTCTGCTTAATATATATAACTTTGGCAAATAAATGCGTGTTTTTGCGATATATATATATATATATACATATGTAACGAAAGTTTCGCTACCGTGAAATTAAAGTATCGCGGATTTTTTTCAGCTACGAAGATGAACCCACTGGGCTTTCGTAATTTCCTGTCGTTAGATCAAATGCTGTCTAACTTGTTTCATACCGATTGTTTCTAAAGCCGTTCTTGGCACACTAATTTTGACTACAGATAACTCCGTTTAACTGATCAAGATAAATAGGGCTCAGCGCTCACGGCGGCTGTGACCGATCGACAGGGAATGCTTACTCTTCCTAGGCACCTGATCTCACCTATGGTATATCCAGGGGTCCGTGTTTGTCCAATTTTCTATTGCTTATAGGAGTTATGAGATTGGTCACCAGTGGCGGATTTAGAGGGGCGCAGCCGGTGCCCCCCCCCCCCCCCCCTACAATTTTGAAATTTAAGGTAAATCGCGGTATCTTGTTTCGGAAAATGTACTAAACGATAAAAGAAGCAATAATTTCTTCCACTCCCGGAGAAATAAATGATAAAATCCTTTGATTTCTTGAATTACTTTATTGGGAGAACCTAATATTTTTCCAAAAACCCCTTAAACTTTGGGTCATTTGATTAATTTCACCTTATTAAAATGATAGAAAATAGTACAAATGACTTTATAGGAGAAATATTTCAAGCCCCATAAAATCTGTAATATTCAGGAGCTTCGCCCCCTGGACCGCCACCAGGGCTTCGCCCTGGACCTACTGCCTCATAAAGTGGCGCCCCCCGTAACCACAATTCCTGGATTCGCCCCTGATCACTGTTCGTTATCTTCACCTTTCACGAGGAACATTTATTGTAATATCAAAAGACAACACAGCGTGATTGGAAACGTGGCTCTGTAGACAAGGTTAAAGTTTTTGAAAAGTCGGTCAAAGATCAAAGTCTCAAGTTCGAAAGTCTTGGTCTGGTTATGATGAGTCTATATGTAGAATATCAAAGCCCCTTGTTTTATAATATACACGTATACCTTGGTAGCCAAGGTTATCAGAATTTTCCCCTTTAAGTGCGATACGGACACCAGGGTCATGGTGATAGCTCTCCGAACATTCGTAATGAGTTGTTTCCGAATCCTTGCTGTTTAGCTCACCTAAGTGGAAACCTCAAGTATCAACACGTAGTTCAAATTAAACTTTATTCAGGGGTCCCGTGGATAGATGGGGACTACAATAGGAGATCAAAGTCTTACACGGGAATGGTGTAGTACAGGAACTCTTTTTCCAGAGTAGCAGAGCCACACTAAATGTTCTCCAGTAGTGTGCATTATTTATCATTACAAGTCATTCCAGACACCAAGTAAATCTGAATTCTGCAAGAAATGTTTTAGTAATTAACATGTGCTCCCGTGTGGCAAATTGAAAAGGATAAACTTCTCATTAAGAATGTCTGTATAACCTTTGAACTTGTAATATGAAAACCAATACTGAATAGGGGTCATCTACTTTTTAGGGGCCACCAGTGTACCCGATTTAATGTCCGTCAAGAAATGGATCTCAATATATTGAGTGGACAATATTATAGTTTTGACACTTGACCTTAAAAACAACTCCCTAATGGCAACCATTGTATCAAGTCTGGTAACTGGCAAGTAAAGGGCTCTTTAGATATTGAGGAGACAATATCTTCTGTCCAGAGAAGTTTGACCATTGATCAGAAGTCATCTACTCTTTGTGTTGGACAGTGACGTTCATGATGTCTGTCAAGCAATGGGTTCTCTAGATATGGAGCAGACACTATCTTACTTTGTCCAGTATGACCCAGGCCTGGCCTTTGACCTCAAAATCAGTAAGGGTCACCTACTGCTTAGGAGAAATCAATGTACCGTTTGACGGCTGTCAAGCAAATGGTTCTCAAAATACTGAGTGGACAATATTTTTAGCTCACCTGAGCTGAAAGCTCAAGTGAGCTATTCTGATCACAGCTTCTGTATGTACGTAAACTTTTCACATTTTCATCTTCTTTTTCAGAACCACCGGACCAATTTCAACCAACTTAGTATAAATCATCCTTGGGTGAAGGGAATTAAAGTTTGTTCGTCATCGATGCCCCCTTTAAAGGAGAGATAATCACAAAAATGCAAAAATAGGGTGGGGTTATTAAAAATCTCAAGAACCACTGGGCCAGGAAAGTTCAAATTTACATGAAAGCTTCCCGACATAGTGCAGATTCAAGTTTATTAAAATCATGGCCCCCTGGGGTGGGATGGTGCCACAATAGGGGATCAAAGTCTTACATGGGAATAAATAGGGAAAATCTTTTTCTAAAGAAACACTGGTCCTAAAAAGTTCAAATTTACATGCCAGTTTGCTGACATAGTGCAGATTCAAGTTTGTTAAAATCATTAAAATTAGATTCCCCAAGTCAAAGCAGAGTTGAAAAAACTATATTTAGCACAAATCCCAAATCTTATCTTATATATTAATACAACTAATCATGGTTAGTAGCTTTTTTATAAGAAAATTTTCAAAAATCATATACATTGTATATTCCAATGTCAAATTTTGATCCCCTATTGAGCACCTCCCATCTCCCTGGACATGAAGAAACTTCAATCTGTATCAAAATGCATATTAATGACTAATTATGAACCTGTTGAATTTTAAAATATTTCCTCATATATTGCTAAGGAATTTATTATTATTCCCATCCTACCCCCAGAGGCCATATATTAAACAATTTTGAATTTGCACTCGCTAATGCATCGTCACAAACCACGGTTTTGAGTCCACCCACGCTCCCTCATGATGATGGAGAGAATCGATTAGAACCACCCATGGGTAACTGACATGTCACTAATGTAGTTTTCAAAAAGTTTGTCTTTTCTGGTCCTGTGGATCTTGAGAAGATTTTAAAAATATGCTTCCATGCTTCTTAATTAAAGTGACCCTTCATTTGAACAATTTAAAATAGCCTTTACCCAAGGATGCTTTATAGCATGTTTGGTTGAAATTGGTCCTATGATTCTGGAAAATGTTTATAAAGTATGGTTGGATGGACTGATGCCGAACAAAATGTGATCAAAAAAGCTCACTTTAGCTTTCAGCTCCGGTGAGCTAAAAGGTGTGGACAGACAGACGAGGAGTGGGTAGTCAAGAAAAAACCGATAAAAAGTGGGACAGACAGATGGAGGAATGGGCAGTCAAGAAAAAACCTATAGTCCTGTTTGATTTCACCGGTATTCAGAGGAACTAATAATAAAATTTTAGTTCATGCATGTCAAAGATTAAAAACAAAGCACATAGTTGCAGAGTAATGCTTTATTACACACAGAACCTCAATTTGTTATAATTTAAAATTAATTCAATTTCAGAGCAAACCCAAATGGAAACACTTCTGCCTAAATAATCTATTTAAAGTTATGAGGAGAAAAAACCCACAAACAGTTACCATTACAATACCAAAGCCTATTTCAATTGAAGCGCCTCGATGGTAGTCCATTGATTTGATATCCCTTTTATATTTGTAGACAGAGCGACACATAGCTCTAATTATAATCAATACGCACAATTAATAATGTATACATGTAAAGCATCTAATTACAATTGATTACAGACGAAAGAATTTTTACGTAAAACTAAAAGGGGATACACAATAAAGCTTGTCTATCTAACTCCAAATGCTTGTCCATTGTTTTCTCTGAAGTCCTGACCTATCAATCATTTCAATTCGTTTTTAGACCAAAAAAAAAAAAGTCTTGTGCAATCGATGGCAAATCACAAAGATACTACTATTTATGAGTAACTGTATCATTGATCCATTTCACTCCACCAAAGTCCAATTACGAAGCAAGTTTTACTACTAGATGGTTAAAAACCCAAACAAACACAGAAACTGAATATAGATACAATAACAAATAATGATGGCAGTTACAAAAATTACGGAAAAATTGACAATCAATTTGGTGAGATGGCTGTCTTGAGAGTGGAAACATGGCTGTATCAGACTATAACAGAATCATCTCAATCTATAGATGTAGTTACATGCCAACTCTAACATTTCATCACTGTAAACACAATCTAGCCGGCAGTGTCTTGTCAGATGGATCTCCTGGCCTAGCCCCATACTGCTAGGTCACCCTTGTTTGAGTATACCTGTCTAAGCTTGTGTGACCTGCTTCAGACTGGAACCTGCACACCTGTTTGGGCTGTTAGTGGTTCGAGCACTTGCTTTGAACAAGTGTTCAGCACCAGACAGAGACGGTGGGGTGCTGCTTGGTGACTCAGTGTGGGTGGACTTATTGCAGTAAGGCAGGCAGTTCCTCATATTCTTAAGACACTGCTACATGTCAGTTTCAAGTTCTCAATACATTTTGCATCATTGTTATTTTCAGTTAAGAATAAACTCTGCCATAAAAGAGTATGGCGATTTTGGTATCCTAATTAAATGGACCCTGTGACAACTGTGATGCATAGAACATGCGGTCACCCTGGTAGGTGGAGTCTTGGGACAGCATGCCATCTGCTTGAGATTTGAAGTCATCTGCCAAGAAACTGTCCTGTAAAAAATTCAAAATTGCAACTTGAACATCAACAGTACCATACTTTGCTGACTATAATGCACATTTGGGTAAAAAAAACACCCCCTATTTGAGCCTGAAAATTGGGGGAAACTGCATTTTGCATGTTTAACACATAGTGAAATTTTTACCACCTCGTAATTTTCACTGAATATTTTGTGGATATAATGTAAATATTCAACAAAACACAAGAATCTACATACTGCTCAGCAAAATTTTTGAGCCAACTTTATACATCGTGGTAATCTTCACTGAAAATCTGGGAAATAATTAATTTCAACAAAGCTGGATATTTTGTTGCATAAATGTTAATAAGACTAGATGTTTTCTTATTTTCGATATTTAAAAGTGAAAAGTTCAATAGCCTACGTTATAAAATCAAAATATCTAACAAATCTTAAATGTCGTGTCCTCAACACCTCACCCAAGCTGTGAAGAATGATGTGCAGAGGAGGGATATACATCCCTCGTTAATTAACTCTACATACGTAAACAATGGCTCTGATGGCAGCATATAAATGTAAGTAAATACATACCGGATTTCTTATAACATCATGGCCCTTTCCTTAAGTATTTTGCGTAAGGAGAAAGGTTATTCCAAGTTCTCTTCTTTAAATGACAGTAACAGTGACGTACATAGAAATGATAACTAGCTCCAGCTCAAATTATTTCTAAACGGCTGTTTCATAACAATTTGATTATTAACATATCATAAGTAGGCCCCCTATTACATTTTCAAAAACTTAATGTTCCTGCAACACCTTTGTAGGGATCTTTATAAGAGGGAGAAAGAGGTGAAAAAGAAAGGCATATCTATATATAAGGCTATGTCTGTGGGTCAAATAATATTGTGGTTTGATGAACTTATCGAATTGCTTCACCTAAAAAAAAAAGGGTAAAAAAATCTATAGTGGTACAAGCACCCCTTTCTCACAGTAAAAAAAAAATTCTAGAAAAAAAAGGGCGTTATATTTGGCAAAATAAGGTGGTTTCTCTGTAAAGTACATTCATGAAAACAAAATCAATAGATCTAACTGCATACAATACTTTAGTTAGCATGTAGGTACATGTCTGTACAAATCTGTCACTGAATTAAAGAGCACGAACCTGAGAGAGTTCTGGCTGGGAGAGACCAGACAATCCCGGCTGGCTCATCTGGAAGGGCTGACTCATTGACATGGGGCCCTGTGTCAGCGGTCCCTGGGAGAATGGCTGGGATACATCCTGAAAAGAAAGTTTTATTGGAGGATTACTGTAAATACTGGACTAAATATCATTGTGATGACGAGCATGGTCTCACACTGACGTGTTTGAGGCATTATCAAAACGAGACTCAAACTTGACCTGTAACCCATTCATGTACATGTAGGTTCATGCATCAATTCTTAATTCAATAGCTGCTGGAATAGAGAAAAAAATAAATAAATAAAAAAAATAAAAAATTCCTTCTCACCTGACTACCTGGCTCTGACTGTTGCCCCGACTGATCTTTCTCACATAATCACCAGTGTGAGATCGACTTTACCCATGTGAGACAGCCATGTGAGATTTTTCTGTCTCACACTGCTGCGACGTCATTTGATTGTGACGTCATATATTTTCTATGATTTACGTTACACGGTGAAGATTTACGTTACACGGTGAAGTAAAATTATTTTGCTTTGTTATCTTTAAATCTTAATGTGTATAGCTTTCTGTTTGACAAACTTGGGTTTTTTAGTTTACACTTACAGTGTAAACCATTTTCGGGTATGCTCTTTCTGTCTATCTAATTAATCTTTGAATCGAAGTTCAAATGAGGATTTTGATAATTTAGAATTTTCTCAAAGCTCCCAAATTTATGCAATAAACTGTAGGTAAAATGTGAGAAAAATAATCCTTCATTATTTACTCGTGTGGGATAGGGAAATTCCACCTCTGGAGCAAGATTCGCTGCGAATCTTGTCCCCTCGGTGGAATTTCCCTATCCCACACTCGTACTAATGAAGGATTCTATTATTCTCACCTGACTAGCCTGGCTCCGACTCTACTTTCTCACCTGACTAGCCTGGCTCTGACTGTTGCCTGACTACTTTCTCACCTGACTAGCCTGGCTCTGACTGTACTTTCTCACCTGACTAGCCTGGCTCTGACTGTTGCCCTGACTGTACTGTGAGTTACTCTGCTGCGACTGCGTGTTACTGTAGCGAGGAGGCTTCTGTCCCCGGCGACGCCCACTCCCCCTGTTAGCTGGAGCGCTTCTGTTACCTAAGTAAGCCACATTCAATTTGTCAAGTCTTGATAAGACACGCTTTTGAGAACATATCACTGAACAACATGGAAGATCTGAAGAATTCTAATACATACCCATTGGCATTTGCTGTCCATTGAATGGCTGTGGCATGGGTGGCATAAACATATTGACTGGGACTGGGATGTTCAAGGCAGGACCAGTGTAATGTCTCTCCGGACCAATGTAACTCAGCTGATCATGTGTGCGAACCACAGGCTCATTGTAACCTCGATCTGCAGAGGAATAACAGTTTTGGTTTGAATACAAATATTTAGATGACAATCATGTAAATACTAAATCACAATCTCCAAAATTGAAAGATTCTGTAGGCTCTTACTTCTGTCATACACACTCCCCGGGATCATCACCTCCCTGGCATCAAACATGATGTTGCTCATAAATCGCCCTCCCTACAGAAATTACAGAAGTAGAAAAAAATCCTTGCACAATACTGCTTCAACATTTGGTACAGTCATATATAGTATTGATTGAAAAATACATGCTACATGAGAAGATAAGTAATGCATACTTTTGGATTTTACTGTTGTATATACAAATGTACATGTATGATTATGGTGATTTCAGCTTTATACTGTGAAGATACTCACAGGGTTGGATGTGTTGACCAGTTTGCGCGGCTTACTGAACTGAATCATGCTTTCCTTCAAATTGTTCAGTGGGCCCTCCACTAAGCATTTCTGCTCCTTGTAGTAAGTTAACAGGTGGTTCCACAGGGGTTGCTGAAACAAAATCCAAGTAAAGTTTAGCCAAAAACTACAAAAAGTCCTAAATATTTCTTCCATTGCTCCAACACTGTGAAATATGTATGTTTTGAATTTAATATCTTGTTTGATTGAATATCTTGTGTGATTGAATAGTTAGATTTAATATCTTGTGCAATGTCCTTACCTTTGATAGAACCTTGGGATTTCCAACAATTATTATTCCATACCTAAAAAAAACAACACGACTGTTCATCTTACAAAGTGCCATATAGCGGTTTTCCTTCCCCCCTTGGGTGTAAACTTTTGCAATTTTCTAGCTCATATGTATACAAATACTTTATTATATTTTGATGGACATGGGAGTTCCAAAACATCAAAATTGATAAGCAGTGCAGTGTCAATAATTTATTTGAAAAATGTTTTACTGTCTTCAGAAATTGACATAAAAAATATTGGTACTTTATTTACCTCCCAAGCTGAAAAGTGCTACATATGTACCGTTGACATAAAATACAACTGCTATACAGAGTTATCTTTCTTGTGAAAATATGTAATGTGACTGCAGACATATTTGGGTGCAAATTTAGCTATTAAAATTTGGCAGCATGATAACAATCTGCTAAAATAAGCCAACATGATCATCCCACAGAAAAAACCCTGCTACATGGGATGTGTACTATGTATATAACTTAAATTTACAGAAATAAAATGTTACATTTTGTACACGCATTTTCTCCCCACTTGCCTTGCTCGAGTTAAAGCCACATTAAGACGTCTAGGGTCATTCAGAAAGCCAATTCCTTGATGTTCGTTGGAACGGACGCAGGACAAAATAATGAAATCTTTCTCTCTTCCTTGGAAGGCATCCACGCTAGCAACCTCAATCTCCTAATGAAGAATATTTATAAATCTATCACATACAACTTAGCTACATGTAATTTTAGAAAATAACTTGTAATAACGGCAAGAGAATTTCTAACTGGTTTGAGATTATTCATTTACCTGATACAATTTCTTGTTCAGAGATCCACTGTACTGCATGTATTGTACAATGTAAGCCCTCTGTCCTTCGTATGGTGTGATGATGCCAATTTGCTCTGGCTTGACATTGGATCTCAAAAACCTTGTTGCAATCTTTTCAACATTCGCAGCCTCAGTCCTGAAAATAACAAGTACTGGTTTAAACTGGACTATTTCAAAGAAAACTGCTCATTGACAGACAGAAAAACCTATACCATCTGAGGAAGTACACACTATAGAGAATTAGGGCCTATGTAGGAACTTACGAGATGTAAAGAGGGAGTCTTTTCAGATGATAAAATTTATCATGATGTGAATACTCATAAATGAAAGTTTGATGAAGTATACCTATTCAAGTAAGAAGTTCCAGAACTTGAAATTTCCTCTTGTCCAGATGTTGTGTAGAAAAACATAGGCTTGTCACCTTGAGGCCAAGGAATGTCAAGTCCTTTCCTTGTGCGGTCTCCTACAAAAATTGACATTCATTTTGATGTGCTTTCAAGCATTTAACTTTAAAAAGAGAGGGAATTACACGTCCAATAAATCCGTTTTAATTGCAAATACTACCTGGAGCAACTCCATTTTGTAAAGACCCTTCATAGAAGATGTTGGATGGAAAAGCACTAAGAGCAGGGTGCATTCTGTACTGGACCTGTAGACGAATGGGTCTGATACCCAACACCACCAACCGTTCAAACAGGGACTGCGACAGACCAGCACGGGCTGCCTTCTTACACATCACCACTGGTCCCAGCTGGCAATGGTCACCCACTAGAATCAACTATATAAAAACAAGGAAATGAAAGTTGGTGGTCAGCATAATTTATGTAAATATATATATGTAAAGGTATATTCATAATATAATTTTGACTTAATACATCTACTAAATGAGTCTGTGTTTTCTTAAGGGAGAGTCAACACCCGAGCACTACAGGGATCATGCACTCGGGCTTGGGGTAGATGCGATTCTTACCTGTCTACACCCGAGCACTACAGGGATCATGCACTCGGGCTCGGTGGCTTGTGTGCTCTCGTCAATCAGCACTGATCTAAACTGCATCTTTGCCAGCCTGGGGTCTCCAGTTCCCACACATGTACAACAGATCACGTCCGCATGCTAAAACACACCAGCAAATAATACTTCCTACTACAGATTACATATCAGTGAAATATCATTAGTAACCAATTAACTTTAGACAGAAGATCATCATTTTAAAAACTTGCCACTGTAAAAAAAATATTTATCGTTCAAAAGGAAAACAAGATTTGAGCCCATTGCTGTTTCACAGATGAAATATAATTTGACTGGACAGTAATTGCTACCTGTAACAGCTCCTTTTCACACTGCTTCTTGAGAGACCTGTATCTTTTCTCGTCAGTGGAGGACAATTCTCCTGTCTCGTCCTTCAGCTGCTGCAGCTTTTGTAACTCGGGGACACTGAAACATTGACGCGTGTAAGTGATTACCTGTTACTATTGCTCTTAATACAGCACATGCAAGGCTGCTGCAAGTTTCCGCAGTACAACCTACCTTTCCATATTTCTGATCTGATTGTGTAGTGCTAGGAAGGACACCGGTGAATCAATAGCTTCTCTGCTCTTAGCACATAAACGTACCACCTGAATAAACAGGAGAACAGCATTAGATGTGTACAGGTCAAATTTATCACAGTCCTAAACACTCACAAAGATGTCACAAAAAGTCAGAGGAATTAGAGTTACAACCATCCCCCCCCCCCCCCCCCAGCGACAAATTTATCACAGTCCTAAACACTCAAAAAGATGTCACAAAAGTCACAAATGTACAGATGTACATAATTCTTTAATCTAATGTATAAGAGCTGTCATACTTTGATTACGTCACACATAGCAGTGAACTTTCTATGCTTGTGCATTGCCACAACCAATTGTTTCCCATGTTTCTAAAGAATTTTCAATGAGTTATCAAATTAAAAGAAACATTAAATTTGCTTTAAGTGATACTTCTGGTCAACTCTTTTTTTGGACAATTTCAAACAAATCTATGACTCTCTTCAGTCTAGGTATAAAGGAACTTCACATTGGAAAGTAAAGGTATGTCGAAATTTACGTATGTAAGAATGACACGTTTGAAAAGAGAAACATACTCCTAATGTTTCAGAGATGTGAGTAGATATCCCTATGTGTAGTTACAAGGATTGTTTATCTCACACACATTCAATCTGTTTAGGAGATGGATCTTCTATGCTACACAAAAATTGCATGTTTTGTATCAAACTATAAAAATTTGAATAATCTATGACATCATATTCACATGTGAGTAATCAGCAAAATATAGTACTTATTTGGCGCAAGTAATGATCTTTTCATTGATCAGTAAAAGGAAACTCTTGAAATAAAACACTGTTGATCAGTTTTTAGATGTAGTTTATTTATTTCATGTCGTGCTTTCTGTGGAGTGTGTATCTCCATTTTCATTTTATAGATTCTCTGATTATCCATCAATCTTTATCCATCAATTCTCAATGTAAAAGTGCTTAATACTAAAAATCCCTGCTTTAAAGTGCACTGGTGATTAAGAGTGCAATGAGAACTCTAATCTCCATTAAATAAAATTTCACTGAGTATAACATTCAAAATTTGTTTACAGAACCTTGAAGCATTAAATGCTGAAAGAGCAGTTTATGCACAGAATTATATATGCTGTGCCTACATTGGAGCAGTTGGCATTTCTGTCTTTGAACGGACAAACCTTCAATCCTGTTTTGTGAATCTTCTCAGTCAGTTGGTCCACTGCAATGTTGGAGGGAGCACAGACCAGTACTTGTCCGTTGTTCTGTTTAGCCAGGTGATACACAATGGTAGCCGAGGTCACAGTCTTACCAGTTCCTGGGGGACCCTAACACGAATAAAGACAACATTAACCCACTGTTCTAGTAAATGTTGAATATAATGAATACCGAATCTTTATCTGGAGTTATGCTGTTTTGTACCTGAATTAGACTTAGAGGTCGCTGAAGGACAGTCTTGACTGCGTACACCTGGGAGTGGTTAAGCTCGGGAAGGTTAGGGACACTGAATCTCTTGGGTAGCTGACACTTAATTACAACATCCTCCACTTCATGTCCCAGAAGCTTGTGATAGATGTAACCCCATACAGAAGTTTCATCCACAGCAAAAGTCTTCAAGGCTGCCTGCATCCTGTAAAAACATCCAACCAAATAGAAATCAAAAACTGCCTTTACAGCACATGGATATTTTGATGTGGTATACATAAACATGCATGTAGGAGAACCATGTTTCTACCTGTCAAATGAGGTGGACTTCCACACAAAATCCACCACAAAGTTGTGGGTGCATTCAGTGGGCACTCCTGCATTGCTTTTCAATTCAATGGCAACTTCATCACTGTGGTCTAATACAGATTAGGAAACTTTATCTCTTTTGTTTTTAAATTTTCATTTCAAAAGCTTTGTATACATGTCGTACTTTATATGAACAATAATATAGCCACTTATACTTGTGTTCAACAAATAGTGAAAATTGATGAATTTGCATGAGGATACTGTCGGGAATTTTAATGACATGTCCCACTCCTGACCACGGCTTGTGCAGTTCACCCTGGTAACGAAGTCTCAACTCATCTCCATGCATCAACTTCATCTCTGTAAAATTCAGTATACAACTTACATACAACTCCATCTCTGTAAAATTCAGTATACAACTTACATACAACTTCATCTCTGTAAAATTCAGTATACAACTTGCATACACCTCCATCTCTGTAAAATTCAGTATACAACTTACATACAACTTCATCTCTGTAAAATTCAGTATACAACTTACATTCAACTTCTGCATGTGTACATACATGTATATCAAATACAATATGCATTTTTTTTAACATCAAAATTTCTCAGTACCATCATTAGCCTTTGGCAGATGGAAATATGCGATCCTCTTCTTGTTCAGGCCCACATCCCAGCGTACTACAATGTTATCCTGAGTCTGCGATTCCTTCAGTTTTTTGTCATAGTCAGCCTCCAACTTTACCAGCGGTCCAAATATGTTCTGGTACTGGTAGGCATCGTCATATCTATAATGGATAATTCAAACTTCAAATATAAGATGCAATTCAGTTCATGCTTGTAGTTATGTTACTTTTGAAGTTAACACGAATCATAATCTTAAACCCTGCACAGATGACCTTCAAAGGTCACACTAAACATAAGGACATTGGTAGCTATCAACATCTCTGAAGTATAAAGTTTCAGTCTAAATAAATTCCTTTGGGGGAACCAACTATTCTCACTAAAATTACATTGTACATCATACTCTTTCATCCAAAACTACTGAGTAAAAGATCACTCATTGTTAATTGCCTTACTTTACTTAGTAGTGGTTCAATTTTCATACAATTCACAGATTTATCTTTTTTTGATAAATCTAAAACTCAATAAATACCAAAAGAATACCATATATATATATATATACATATATATATCTGTGTGTGTGTAGTCTGTAGTTAATGTTGTAAACTTTTTTTGAAATTTCCTTCTTTATAAGTTGTCTTGCTGTTATGCCCTCTGGGCCCAAATTGGAATAAACTTATCTTATCTATACTTGCATATAAGCTGAACCACCTAGAAATCGGTAACCCCTTTTTGAAGAAATATTTAGGAATTGGACACTGACCCTCTTTATACAAGTATATACGTTAAAATCATGCAAAAACAGTACAGACATCATACACGTAGAATTATTGTACTACTATCAAAATTTTAAAATTTTACAAAATCTGGCACCTATAAAATGTAAATTTGTTAATTTCAGAGTATCATATTTCCAATAGTTAGCAGAGTAAGAGATATTTCAAGATTCAACCAAATAGCCTTAAGTATCTTTTGGCTCATGTTTAGATCATTACATGCTACTCTCTGAGATTGTGATATCACACAATTATACCCCCCCCCCCTTTTTTTTTTTTTTTTTTTTTTTTTTTTTTACCATGTATGATAACACACGTAAATAATACTCTATTATTTCACGTCTAAATCACCTTAACAACACTTGGGTAGGTTCTTCATCCACCCCTGGCTTTTCTAGATCCTCCAGCGTGGCCTCTGGGTTGTCCTTCCACAACTCCTCCAGCTTGTTGATCTGCTGAGCTGAGATCTGTCGACTCCTCATCTGTTCCTGATCTGATGGAACCTTAACAAGCCATGACAGAAACTGCCTGTCCTGTATCAGGGGCTGCCACTGACTGGGGTCCCTAAAACAATCACACAAAACTGTTGTGTACTTACCCAAAAAATTTCATTTATGAAAATATGTGAAGGTATGGACTTGCGACACTTTACGCCAACATACTTCAGGCCATCATTAAAAATATTTTTGTTTGATGTACTCTGACCCACATTTTTCAAGGTGGGTTGGTAGGTAGGTGTTTTTGTTTGTTTGTTTTTTAATGTCATGAAATTTTTTAAAATTTAGTTTTAAAGTAAGGAGAATTTTCTATTTTTCAAGGGAATCAAAAAAAAAAAAAAAAAAAAAAAAAAAAAAAAAAGAAATTTAAAAAAATGATCAGGTAGGAGCAAATTTGACGGGTCGGTCGGAGTACATCAAACAAATCAATTTTTATTTTTGGCCTCATGAAAAGTGTTAGTGCTGTTCATACCCTAAATAAATGCATTCACAAAATTCTTTTATTTACATTCTAATTTCATTTTTGTCAGAATGTTCCAGCCATTAGGAGAGTTGTAGATTTATAAGCTCATCATTCACATTCAAGAGGCTATTATTTCAATAAGTAAAGATATCGAAGGTAAAAGCTATCATTTCAACAAGTAAAGATATCAAAGGTAAAAGCTATCATTTCAATAAATAAAGATATCAAAGGTAAAAGCTATCATTTCAACAAGTAAAGATATCAAAGGTAAAAGCTATCATTTCAATAAATAAAGATATCGAAAGTAGAGGCTATCATTTCAATAAGTAAAGATATCAAAGGTAAAAGCTATCATTTCAATAAGTAAAGATATCGAAAGTAGAGGCTATCATTTCAATAAATAAAGATATCGAAAGTAGAGGCTATCATTTCAATAAATAAAGATATCGAAAGTAGAGGCTATCATTTCAATAAATAAAGATATCGAAAGTAGAGGCTATCATTTCAATAAATAAAGATATCGAAAGTAGAGGCTATCATTTCAATAGGGAAATACATGTATATCGAAGGTAAAAACATCAGAAATATGAATATTTACATCTAAATTACATTCAACAGTTCTAACATGAAACTTTGTGACAAATGGCTTTGCATAGAGGTACCAGCTGGCGAGACAGAAGAGACTATACAGCTGGTGATATAGAGAGAGAGAGCATACAGCTGGTGAGACAAAGAGAGAGAGCATACAGCTGGTGAGACAGAGAGAGAGAGCATACAGCTGGTGAGACAGAGAGAGAGAGCATACAGCTGGTGAGACAGAGACAGAGAGACCATACAGCTGGTGAGACAGAGAGAGACAGAGAGAGCATACAGCTGGTGAGACAGAGAGACCATACAGCTGGTGAGACAGAGAGAGAGAGAGAGCATACAGCTGGTGAGACGGAGAGAGACAGAGAGAGCATACAGCTGGTGAGACAGAGAGAGAGAAAGCATACAGCTGGTGAGACAGAGAGAGAGAGCATACAGCTGGTGAGACGGAGACAGACAGAGAGACCATACAGCTGGTGAGACAGAGAGAGAGAAAGCATACAGCTGGTGAGACAGAGAGAGAGAGCATACAGCTGGTGAGACACACAGAGAGAGAGAGACCATACAGCTGGTGAGACAGAGAGAGAGAAAGCATACAGCTGGTGAGACAGAGAGAGAGAGCATACAGCTGGTGAGACACAGAGAGCATACAGCTGGTGAGACACAGAGAGCATACAGCTGGTGAGACACAGAGAGCATACAGCTGGTGAGACAGAGAGAGAGAGCATACAGCTGGTGAGACACAGAGAGCATACAGCTGGTGAGACAGAGAGAGAGAGAGCATACAGCTGGTGAGACGGAGACAGACAGAGAGACCATACAGCTGGTGAGACACAGAGAGCATACAGCTGGTGAGACACACACACACAAAGAGAGAGAGAGAGAGAGAGAGAGAGAGAGAGAGAGAGAGAGAGAGAGAATACAGCTGGTGAGACAGAGAGAGAGCATACAGCTTGGGAGACAGAGAGACCATACAGCTGGTGAGACGGAGAGAGAGCATACAGCTGGTGAGACAGAGAGAGAGCATACAGCTGGTGAGACACAGAGACCATACAGCTGGTGAGAGAGAGAGAGAGAGAGAGAGAGAGAGAGAGAGAGAGAGAGAGAGAGCATACAGCTGGTGAGATAGAGAGAGCATACAGCTGGTGAGACAGAGAGAGAGAGCATACAGCTGGTGAGACAGAGAGAGAGAGCATACAGCTGGTGAGACAGAGAGAGAGCATACAGCTGGTGAGACACAGAGAGCATACAGCTGGTGAGATAGAGAGAGAGAGAGAATATACAGCTGGTGAGACAGAGAGACCATACAGCTGGTGAGACAGAGAGACCATACAGCTGGTGAGACACAGAGCATACAGCTGGTGTGACAGAGAGCATACAGCTGGTGTGACAGAGAGAGCATACAGCTGGTGAGACAGAGAGAGAGAGCATACAGCTGGTGAGACGGAGAGAGACAGAGAGACCATACAGCTGGTGAGACAGAGAGACAATACAGCTCTATTTGATGATTAGGCAGGTACAGGTGTACAGATTGATCAACATTTACATAAAAGACGATCAGCAAATGCAATTCATTCATTACTTAAAGAAAATTTGATAAAAATGACATACCAGTTCATGTCCTTCAGATTGGTTAGCGTGGCACAGGGCTGGCGACAGAGGAGAACCACTACAGAGTCGGCCTTGGCAGGAATGAAGCCCAACAGGAAGACATTCCTACAACCACAGTTATAGCACTCAAGGACAGTCTCTCCCAGGGGGCCATCTTTATGCAGAGTCACTTCCTTCGCCTTTGCTCTTACAAGATGGTTAATGATGTGACTGTAAACAAAGAAAAACATGAAATAATTCTAAATAAATCCACATAATTCAGTTAAACACAAATGCCATAATAAAATGTTTCATTTCCACAAAAAAATATAAATAAATAAATGTAAAAAAATACATCAGGAACTTAAACAGTAAAAATTCCAACCAAAGACTGTTAAATCCTACCTTCCAGAAGTGTTGCCTCTCCCATTACAAAACCATTTCTTGGTGCTGTTACAGAACACTACCGATGCCGGGTCATGGATTCCGCAGTACCTGAGTGCATTTAAAAGAGCAAACATTTTACATCTATCTACCTAAAATATCGTGCTGTGAAAAGTAAATATATATAAACTAATCTTAAATGATGTTACATTTACTTTTATAAAATTGGCTTCAAGATACTGAAAAATTGTATGATGAATTGTTGGTGAATTAGATGTACAGTGAATGTTACGCAGAGCTAAGGATTTATCTACCACTTTTGAGAAAGACCACTTTCGGGAAATTGAGAAAATTTTAATTGACAATTTAATAAGGAATAATAAAAAATCATACATTCATATTGTTTCCAAATAAGGTTTCTACTGATCAGATTGTGGTTTTATCGGTTGTGATCAGATTGTGGTTTTACCGGGTGTGATCAGATTGTCGTTTCATCGGGTGTGATCAGATTGTGATTTCATCGGGTGTGATCAGACTGTGGTTTTATCGGGTGTGATCAGATTGTGGTTTTATTGGGTGTGATCAGATTATGGTTTTATCGAGTGTGATCAGATTGTGGTTTTATCAAGTGTGATCAGATTGTGGTTTTATCGGGTGTGATTTCATCGGGTGTGATCAGATTGTGGTTTTATTGGGTGTGATCAGATTGTGATTTCATCGGGTGTGATCAGATTGTGGTTTTATTGGGTGTGATCAGATTGTGGTTTTATCGGGTGTGATCAGATTGTGGTTTTATCGGGTGTGATCAGATTGTTGGTTTATCAGGTGTGATCAGACTGTCGTTTTATCGGGTGTGATCAGATTGTGGTTTTATCGGGTGTGATCAGATTGTGATTTCATCGGGTGTGATCAGATTGTGGTTTTATCGGGTGTGATCAGATTGTGGTTTTATCGGGTGTGATCAGACTGTCGTTTTATCGGGTGTGATCAGACTGTCGTTTTATCGGGTGTGATCAGATTGTGGTTTTATCGGGTGTGATCAGATTGTGGTTTTATCGGGTGTGATCAGATTGTGGTTTTATCGGGTGTGATCAGATTGTGGTTTTATCGGGTGTGATTAGATTGTGGTTTTATCGGGTGTGATCAGATTGTGGTTTTAACGGGTGTGATCAGATTGTGGTTTTATCGGGTGTGATCAGATTGTGGTTTTATCGGGTGTGATCAGACTGTCGTTTTATCGGGTGTGATCAGACTGTGGTTTTATCGGGTGTGATCAGATTGTGGTTTTATCGGGTGTGATCAGATTGTGGTTTTATCGGGTGTGATCAGATTGTGGTTTTATCGGGTGTGATCAGATTGTGGTTTTATCGGGTGTGATTAGATTGTGGTTTTATCGGGTGTGATCAGATTGTGGTTTTAACGGGTGTGATCAGATTGTGGTTTTATCGGGTGTGATCAGATTGTGGTTTTATTGGGTGTGATCAGATTGTGGTTTTATCGGGTGTGATCAGATTGTTGGTTTATCGGGTGTGATCAGATTGTGGTTTTATCGGGTGTGATCAGATTGTGGTTTTATCGGGTGTGATCAGATTGTTGGTTTATCGGGTGTGATCAGATTGTGGTTTTATCGGGTGTGATCAGATTGTGGTTTTATCGGGTGTGATCAGATTGTTGGTTTATCGGGTGTGATCAGATTGTTGGTTTATCGGGTGTGATCAGATTGTGGTTTTATCGGGTGTGATCAGATTGTGGTTTTATCGGGTGTGATCAGATTGTGGTTTTATCGGGTGTGATCAGATTGTTGGTTTATCGGGTGTGATCAGATTGTCGGTTTATCGGGTGTGATCAGATTGTCGGTTTATCGGGTGTGATCAGATTGTCGGTTTATCGGGTGTGATCAGATTGTCGGTTTATCGGGTGTGATCAGATTGTCGTTTTATCGGGTGTGATCAGATTGTTGGTTTATCAGGTGTGATCAGATTGTTGGTTTATCAGGTGTGATCAGACTGTGGTTTTATCGGGTGTGATCAGATTGTTGGTTTATCGGGTGTGATCAGATTGTCGGTTTTGTCGGGTGTGATCAGATTGTGGTTTTATCGGGTGTGATCAGACTGTCGTTTTATCGGGTGTGATCAGATTGTGGTTTTATCGGGTGTGATCAGATTGTCGTTTTATCGGGTGTGATCAGATTGTGGTTTTATCGGGTGTGATCAGATTGTGGTTTTATCGGGTGTGATCAGATTGTTGGTTTATCGGGTGTGATCAGATTGTGGTTTTATCGGGTGTGATCAGATTGTTGGTTTATCGGGTGTGATCAGATTGTGGTTTTATCGGGTGTGATCAGATTGTGGTTTTATCGGGTGTGATCAGATTGTGGTTTTATCGGGTGTGATCAGACTGTGGTTTTATCGGGTGTGATCAGATTGTCGGTTTATCGGGTGTGATCAGATTGTCGGTTTATCGGGTGTGATCAGATTGTCGGTTTATCGGGTGTGATCAGATTGTCGGTTTATCGGGTGTGATCAGATTGTGGTTTTATCGGGTGTGATCAGATTGTTGGTTTATCGGGTGTGATCAGATTGTTGGTTTATCGGGTGTGATCAGATTGTGGTTTTATCGGGTGTGATCAGATTGTGGTTTTATCGGGTGTGATCAGATTGTGGTTTTATCGGGTGTGATCAGACTGTGGTTTTATCGGGTGTGATCAGACTGTGGTTTTATCGGGTGTGATCAGATTGTCGGTTTATCGGGTGTGATCAGATTGTGGTTTTATCGGGTGTGATCAGACTGTGGTTTTATCGGGTGTGATCAGATTGTGGTTTTATCGGGTGTGATCAGACTGTGGTTTTATCGGGTGTGATCAGATTGTGGTTTTATCGGGTGTGATCAGATTGTTGGTTTATCGGGTGTGATCAGATTGTTGGTTTATCGGGTGTGATCAGATTGTTGGTTTATCGGGTGTGATCAGATTGTCGGTTTATCGGGTGTGATCAGACTGTGGTTTTATCGGGTGTGATCAGACTGTGGTTTTATCGGGTGTGATCAGACTGTGGTTTTATCGGGTGTGATCAGATTGTTGGTTTATCGGGTGTGATCAGATTGTCGGTTTATCGGGTGTGATCAGACTGTGGTTTTATCGGGTGTGATCAGACTGTGGTTTTATCGGGTGTGATCAGACTGTGGTTTTATCGGGTGTGATCAGATTGTTGGTTTTATCGGGTGTGATCAGATTGTTGGTTTATCGGGTGTGATCAGACTGTGGTTTTATCGGGTGTGATCAGATTGTGGTTTTATCGGGTGTGATCAGATTGTGGTTTTATCGGGTGTGATCAGATTGTTGGTTTATCGGGTGTGATCAGATTGTGGTTTTATCGGGTGTGATCAGATTGTTGGTTTATCGGGTGTGATCAGACTGTGGTTTTATCGGGTGTGATCAGATTGTGGTTTTATCGGGTGTGATCAGATTGTGGTTTTATCGGGTGTGATCAGATTGTGGTTTTATCGGGTGTGATCAGATTGTTGGTTTATCGGGTGTGATCAGATTGTCGGTTTATCGGGTGTGATCAGATTGTCGGTTTATCGGGTGTGATCAGACTGTGGTTTTATCGGGTGATGAAGGTAACGATCACTTCAGATTTCCTGCAATGTTAGCTACCTTCACCCAATAAAGCAATAAAGAAAGCATTTTATTGTTAACTTACTAGAAATAAGAATGGTAATATATCATCAATGGATTAGGCCTTCATACACCAATATTCTGGTAGTACTTACGAGCATGCATGCTTGGGGAGATCTTTCATCATAAACTGTTCTTCCTCCTCCTCCTCAAAATTGAGCTCCCCCACCCCCTGTGCAATCGATGCCACTCCTTTATCCAGTCCATTTTGAATGGGAGCCTCTGAGCCATTCACCTGCAATTAAATGCAACGACATTCATTACTTGAAAGTCAATCACATACACTGTTAACAAGTATTTCAAAACATAAAAAAATCTTACACTTCCTTAATCCATAGAATTTTATTCAAAATATTTCAACTGAAAAATGTCTACAAAGATTTTAGAAGTAATGACATTTAAAAAAAAAAAAAAGTTCTTCAATCAAAATCCACAAAGAAGTACTTTTACCGTGTATAAGCTGCACAAGTTTATTATCAAAATGTTTTGTGCATGCTCAGAATTTCTCAAAATTCCCAGGTGGGCGAGTTTGTTTTACTTTTGACACAGTCCCTTGTTTTATGTGTACCCATGTGACTTACAGTAAAACAAACTTGCATGAATACATATCAAGTATATCTAACACTGGAAGTTGTTACATGCATTTTAATGAGTGGAAAAAGAAGAAGATGGAAACCTTGGATAAATCTTTTTTAAAAACCTATCGCCAATATGTAAACCTCTCCTTAAATTGCAATGTCTTGCTGGCCCAGGTCTCAAATTGTGTTTAACCTCATTTGTATTTACAATGTGGGGAACTTTCAGTTAATTAGCACATCCGATCATTCTCTTAATTATGAAAAACTAAACATGAGACTTCCAAATGATTGGGCTTACTTGTTCAGACTAGCCAGGTTCTAGATGGGTATGAAACTTTATTTCATCTAGTATTTTTTGAATTGTCAATAATAGTTATATTTCATGGAGAAAAATTAATCAAACTATAATTTTATTTTACAACTTGTTTCAGGTAATTTTGAATTTGGTATGGTTGTATTAGTTGTCTAAATACGTTAAGATTTAAACAACAGTCATTTGGACATAAGTATTCGTCACTGACGTCAAAATGTTATAGTTGTCGAAAATTTGTCACTGCTATTTCATGGTATCTACAGGACAATTATCGGGCTTGGGAATTTCGCATAAAAATACATCATAACATTCAAATGACGTCAAGTTTTTAAAACAAAATGTCATCTCAGTAAATATCAAGAAAAGATAAACAATATTAACAACAGAAGAGTAGGTTTTATTGAGAAGTTAATGTAAACAAACCACCGATATTTTGACATCAGCAACATACTTATGTCCAATGACATTAGATTCATATTACGTAAATGTTAATGAAAACAATTGTTATTGTGAACAAGTTTTTTCCATAAAGACCTCTCTCCAATGCCTACGTATGTATATCACGCTAACCAATATATTTCACACTTTAAAAAAAACACTTGTTAATTTCAAATACCCAGACTAACTGGCCCAAATTAGTTCTATTCTGGCATAAACCCCTTAAAATTTGCATGGAATATACAAGTTATATACATATTGTATTATCCAGACAGTCCCGATAACTATTTTTTATGAAAAGAGTTAGTGAATAACAAATATAGAGAAAGAATGTTAATTAGTGGTGTTCCAATCATCACATCGATTATAATAAAAAAATAATCAGTCAATGGTTGGAAAATTCTAAGCACTCGATTATGGAAAATTTATTCCAATTAATTGGTTTTTAAATTTTGTTTTTTCAACGACTGTAGTTAGAATATTCCTGCCGTGACCTATCTAGTAATGTAAAAGTTTTGTTTATCATAATGGTGGCGCACATGAAATCGAAATTATCCATACCCGGAGAATAAAGCACGTAAGCATGGTAAGGTAGATGTACTTTGATTCAGGCATATAAACGAAGGACCATCCATCATCTTGATACGAGCAAAGCCATATCCGAATTACATAAACTAGCAACCACCACCCATTTTTTAAAAATTACCCAAAACAATAAAAATCAGGTATAACTACCAATTTTGAGTATGCTGAATCCAATTCTGAATTCCTTTTACTCCACTTCCTTACAGAAAATGAGGTATAGTGTCTTAAACACCCCTACCGTCAGGTTGTCAAAAATTTAAAATGTTCCATTTCACATTAAAAAGTGACCTGAAAGTTATTTCTTGAAATAAGGCATACAACAGAAAAGGAAAACAATTAATACTAAATTGTTCCATGAACATTCTTAGTTGTTTTGGAAAGAATATATCTCACCTCTGGACTTCACAGATACAGGAAAGGAAGAGGAATACGGAGCGGATCAACGATCTTAAATTTAATCAGATTGGGTCATAGCCTAATGAACTGATGAACAGGAGCAAAAGTAAAATTAATAGGAAAACTGATTTATTAAACATCAGCAAGTCTTTTCTGAGAACTTCTGGTAGAGCTGTCGGGGGGGGGGGGGGTGTGTGTGTGTGTGTGTGTGTGTGTGTGTGTGTGTTGAGTTGCATCATTATCAGAATTTACCGAAACAGTGGACTCTCTGGCCAGTCTGGGAGCTGAGCTAGTTGCATCAAAACTGACAGAAGCAGAACTCTCTGGCCAGTCGGGGGCCGAGTGGTATCAGAATCTATTATTTATTTATTTTTTCAAAATTCAGAAATTTAAAAACTGCATGATCAGATTTTTTTGTAACACTAATAATTAATTAATGTCCCTTTATTGCGATGACTCTTCAAGTACAAACTATGATATTTAAAAAAAAAAATGAAATGAAATGATAGATTAATAAATAAATAAAATATTTGTAAGTTACTTTATTTATCTGTAAGTAAGTCACTAATTAAGTGTAACTAGTGGCAGTGCAACTTGCAAGTGAAAATTGCATCATCTGTAGCTTATGACCCCTTTTGCCTTGCCTTGTAATTAATATTGTTGAAAATTTGGCAAATAGCATTTTTAACCCCCCAGTCCATACCCCACTTTTCTTTAAACGTTAAAAATCCAGCTAATTCAGTGAGGAAGAAATGTCAGTACCATATTTCGAATTTCCTCTAGACTATATCAAATTAAATACCGCACTGTTATCAGTCACAGATTGACACTGGTAGGGGTATGGGGACCTGGTCTGCGAGTGTTATGGAAAAGATTCTGATGAAAATAAACATTCACTCATCATTCAGAAATGAATAAACACTGTATTATTGTATACCATCGGTACGTTGTGAGTATGTTAATAATGGGAGTTATCTTTCCTTGGATATCTAAATCAATCAATACTATATGAACATGGGCAATTATCGTCCATGTTTGACCTCAGTATAATTTATTCATGCATAAAATGTATTAATATGTCACTCTTTGTTGCGTATTTCACCGTTAAGTAAATGTTTACATATACTCGCTCTGCTAAATCGCTTCAATCTCAAAGGGATTTTCTGGAATATGCCTAATCACGTGAGATACGCTAAATATAGCTATTTTAGATCCGAACGATCAACTTCGCATCATTCGTAGGCTCTAGGTTTATCCATACTAGCCCGTAAAAAATAGGGTGGAACCTCGTCCCACATTTCCTGTAGAAATAAAAATAGAACATGACGCGCCACCTAGCGAGCGTGGTTGTTGCTACATAAACCGCTTTCAAAGGCTACAGTTACTCTGCACATACTTATCATGTTTTCAATTGGTGACAATAGATCTGACTTGTGTTTTTTTTAATAAAATGAATATCTTGTTGTTGTCGTCGGTTCCTTTTTGTTTACGTGTAACTGTACAGGTATTGTCCACACTAGTGGGCCCCCTTTCAGGTATCTGGCTGGCTGCACACATGGTAGATCTCACCTCAGATCTCCATTTTTTCCGGTCGTGTGGTTCGGCAGTAGAGAGCTTCCATTCTCTACTATCTTTCTCTGTCAGCTCTCTCCATGATAGCACTCGCTGCACTGGCTGACCAACTCTACGTCTCCCAGGAACTTGTATATTGAGAGTGCACTTGACTGCACTGCTGGATCTGACGTGGACATACCAGCAGTCTCCTTTCCCTTTTAAAAGATGAGGTTGAGGTCATCAATACCAAGCTGCCCCAGCAATTCAATCAAACCTACAGTGGCCATATCTTCTGGCTTGAAGTTGCAAATCTGTCTGATCATGGCCCTGTCATTGCGTTGTAGATGATGAAGATTTGGCTTGGTCAGTGCCCAGGTCTCACTGGCATGGAGCATAACACTCCATACACAAGGGTTATACACTCGACCACGGGTCTTGTATGACAGGTGGCGTGATGTCAGGACCGGTAGCAGCTCCTTGAATTTCTTCCAAGCGGTCTTCACATGCGTAGTGGTTGTTGCAAGGTCACAGCCACCAGCAGCGGAAAGCATGTCTCCGAGGTAGCAGAAGGAACCTATAACTTGTCCAGACCGACTTGGACATCACTCTGCGGCCTGCCGTCAAGAGGGTGAGCCGTTCCCCTGCATCTTGAGCATCTAAAGTCACGGTCCACAAACAGGCTGAACATTAATCATATTTTAAGTATGCTGGATCATCATCAGTTAATGACATGTACTTTTTATATACCGGGATAATATGATTACGGTGTGACCGTTGGGGCGAGCGCAGCATATCTGAATACATTTTCAAAAATATTATATTGAAAACAAGGAAAACTGATCTGGTTCACTGTATTACTGTCTTGCTCTTTTTCGCCAATGTAGGAACCAGTTTAGCGGGAAATGCAACGAGCGTGTTGTGACGTAGCCTGGTAGTTGTGACGTGACTGTTTACATTTCTTTAGACAATATTTTAAAAAGAAAGGGGAAAGAATATGATTTTCATCCTTTCCTTTCAAATAAGAAAGGTTTGTAATACTTCAAAGATTTTTTTTTATTATTATTTTACGAATCGAACCATCCGCCATTTTGTACGAGGGACTTCTGGGATTGGCGTCAAAAAAAAAATTCTTGTTAGAGGTTGAGATTTAGCTCGGATTATTTCCCGCGCTCTAGTCATTAGAGCTCGCAGTACGAGCCAGTGCTCTGCGCTGGCTCGCTATAACTGAAGCAAACAATATCTGTTTTTGGTGTGTAAAACCTTTTAAAAATTGCATTGACGTTTATATATATATATACCAGAGTACTAATTTGTACTAATTAATGTAAATGAGGGTTCAAAACTGACTTTCTCTTTAAGATCTTGATTTCTCACATTATCACCAGTGTGAGATAGACTTTACCCATGTGAGACAGCCATGTGAGATTTTTCTGTCTCACACTGCTGCGACGTAATTTGATTGTGACGTCATATATTTTCTATGATTTACGTTACACGGTGAAGATTTACGTTACACGGTGAAGCAAAAATATTTTGTATTGTTATCTTTAAATTTTAATGTATTTAGCTTTCTGTTGGACAAACTTGGGTTTTTTAGTTTACACTTACAGTGTAAACCATTTTCGGGTATGCTCTTTCTGCCTATCTAATTAGTTTTTGCATCGAAGTTCAAATGAGGATTTTAATTTAGAATTTTCTCAAAGCTCCTAAATTTATGCACTAAACTGTAGGTAAAATGTGAGAAAAATAATCCTTCATTATTTACTCGTGTGGGATAGGGAAATTCCACCTCTGGAACAAGATTCGCTGTCTTGGACTCGGCAAAGCCTCGTCCTAGACTGCGAATCTTGTCCCCTCGGTGGAATTTCCCTATCCCACACTCATACTAATGAAGGATTCTATTATTCTTTCATGAATTACTAATATTGGTCCAAAAAGAATGTTATTGTAGTCGAAATTACCCCAAAGTGGTCGAAATTGACTGATATATAGATCTAATGTATTTCATAGACTATAAATTCCTGTTGTTTCTGGCTGTTCTTTGGAAAACAGCGAAAAATCAAGATTTGATCAGTCCCAGAACTGGATTCATAATTAGGGACCATGTTATCATAAAAACTTGCAAAAGTGATCAAAATTTGACAAGTTTACTCTATAAGGGTCAGATAATATCATTTGAGAAGTATCTGTTCCTTAAGACAAAAGCTCAGTTTAAAAAGAGATTTTTATGCATACAAACATAAAAATATATTGTAGAGTCTACATAGCATGTAGAAAAAATTGCATAAGCACAAGCTTCCTCTTCACTTTTAGATCTCTGGGCATCATTCATTTTTTTCGCATTCAATGGAAATTTTCAGAGTATAAAAGTAAACCATCAAAATATTTTCTATCAAAAATCAGTTTTTATAATGATAACAATGGTATAATTCAATTAAGAATGATGAACATTAGGTAGTGCACCGATACATGTGGCCACATGTCACATGGCGACTCCATTACATGACCATCTGGGATAACTTCCTCTCGTAACCACATACCTGACTTTGACTTTGTCCATGCTCAAGTTGAGAAGCTTGGGTCTGTGATTGGGTCTGGGATGGTAAGGTGAAATCCGTATAGTCATAATCGGTTCCTTGAGTGTCGGCCCCAATGAGATCCTCCTCGGTCTCGAGGAAAGTCAAGGATTGGGAATTTGGGGCATACGCGTCCACGCTCATTGTGACATTTCGATACCTTGACACTCTTACTAAATTTACCTATGCCTCGTGTTTTGAAAATAAATTCCGACTCAACGGTCGAATTGAAATTGTTTACAACTGAAAGTAGAATTTCTTCTTACACCGTTCACGCCATTTCGTTCTTCGTTGCCTACGTCACACGGAACACAATAATCTCTGACGCATGTGCACTCAGTACACAACAATTTACACGTTTTCCCCACACATGACCTGAGAAGTGATCACTGCAATGAGCTGAGTGACGACCAGAATTGAATTAAATTGACTTTTGATGTATAGCAAGTAGAAAACTCGAGAAAATAGTAAGAAATTTAACATTTTGGCTTTGCATCGAGGCAGTTTTGTTCCGTGGTGATGTTAGTTTTCATTGATTTTGTTTTCTGTAAAGAGAAGAAAAAAGATCTGCGTAAGTGTCATAATAGGATGGCTGTAACATTACCAAAAATATGGTAACCGTGATTAGCATACACATCCGATGCATTTGAAATATTTTTGCTAAGGGTTTTAAACGGTTGTGTTATCTGTTAGCATGGTTTCTGTTTATACTTTAAGAAAGTAAACAGCTTTCTGAAAGTAATATGTATGTTTCATTTCAGCATGCTGTGTATACATACTAGCTGCAGAACTGTAGCTCTCTGAGAAAATATTTGGACAGAACAGAGAGCTACAGATCCACCCCTTATAAAAACCTTCAATTTATAGCGCACAAAAAACTGCACTGTTGAGGGGTGATATCATATTGTGTTAATTGTCGTCTCATAAATTTGCTATAAAAAATTCCTAGGATATTTTCCTCTTATACTTAAGACCAAACATACCTTCAAACAGGTTGGGAACACTTCCCCTATAGCGAGATATTCTCGCTAAAACGCGATTATCCCTCTTTAGCGAGAAATAAACATTACCATAAACAGGTGTTTTGGCGTCTTTATTGAAAATAATGGCAAATCCCGTGCAACGCTGAATAAGTGCAACACGCACTCAACGTGATGTGAATTGTTTCTATGAAATTGACAACATAGTCATGAAATTACAAATCAAAGTTGCTGCGTAAGAGGGAAGCAGTATGAAATCCAATACACATCGTGAGTGTTTTTGTTTCGATTCATATATTTGCAGAAGTATCAGACATTTTAGCACTTTTTCTTCTTTTCACGTGAATCACGAAAAGATGTACTCCGCGGGTGTTTTTCTCAGTTGTACGGGATATATTTATTCTCGCTAGAGAGGGATAATCGCGTTTTAGCGAGAATATCTCGCTATAGGGGAAGTGTTCCCAACCTGTCAAATATTCATTTTAGTCCCTATATGACCCAAAGACTCACAGCTTTTCATGATTTTGTTTGTTGATCTAGCCATGTTAGGTAGCTAGTCATTTTGAATTTTAATTGGGTAATTAATCAGATTCTTCGTGTTCTAAGTCAATGTAGATTATCACATCTTTTTTTTTTTGGAAGAGTCATTAATTCGCTATTGTGATGTCATTCATATAATCTGAACATATCTTAGTATATAATTAATCAAATGATATTTGTTATATATATGACACTATGATAACTCTAAATTGTCATTGAGTGTTCTAATTTTTATTTTCATTTTTCCTGTAGAGTATCCTGCGTAACATTTGGACAAGATCAAACCATTTAAGATGTTAATGAAATATTGCCCCGTTGTTCTGACATCCTTGTAGCTGTTACAGTAAATCATGGAGAGGAGAGTTTACTATCGTGGATCTCCTGGGTATCCGAATTCACACCAACTGCCACAGTTTAATCCAGGTTTTCGCTTCTCACACCTCGTGCAACATCAGCTTACCTTCGTTCATGGACAACATCAGTTTCAACCACAACAACCAAATTACCATCATCATGGTTTGCAGAATTTCCAAGTTAGATACCCATATGTTGACAACAGGGAAAGCATCAGACAAAATATTCTGTCACAGATACATAGCAAGCATTCCAGCCATAGTCAGCAGTCCCGCAAGTAAGAGATTTCCCAATAACAGTTACCCATGGAAAACAGATAAATATACGTAATATCAATTAGATTAGGTAATTACAACCCATGGTATTAATGTCCATGTATGTTTCAATACTATGTGTTAATTACCAGTGATGTAATGACCCATTCAATTCAGTTTGTAGATCCTGTGCGGTGTTAAAAACACTAGTGATTGGATGTGAAAAGTTGAATAATTTGTTTTGATTCGTTGGATAACATTAGATCATAATTGTTTTCAGCTGTTAGTCATGTCATAGTTCATTTTATAAACATCAACAATTTCTGGTAATATTGTCATCTTAAAAGCAGGTTTCTTTCCTCTAAACTTGGACATTTCCTTTAAATTTTCCTAAGATTGATGTTTTGAGGATCAGTATTAAGATTTTGATTTCAAGTTAGTTCTCTAGATCTTCCTACTTTAGTGTGCATTGTTAGTCCGACTCGCCTAAATATGGAAATCACTCAAGTTATACCTATTGTGATTGGTCATTTTTTGTTGATGACATTTGAACATAATCAACTTCTTTGAGAATACATAATCAATATTGGGCATGGAATATCTTATGGGTAAGGGAAACTTGTTTTAAATTTCATGGTCACTGGGGCCCGAGGACTGCAGTCAAAACTGTAAGAAATGATGTACTCTTTAAAAATGTACCTCTTTAGTAGAGGACATTGAAAGCAGACAAACTGTCTCAACAACTTCCTAACATAATTTCCCACACCACCTATATCCAAACATACCTTCAAGCATTCGTTAGAAGCCCTATGTGAACTGAAAACTCGCAGCTTCCAATAATTTTATTTGTAAACAAATCGTGGCTGCCATGTTAGGTAGCCGGTCAATTCAAACCCCCCAGTGATGATTGTATCTATCCATAATTCCAATTTTAGGTCTGTATTTGGTTTTCATTCATCATAGACAGAAAAATGAGTATGAGTATATGGAAGCTTCTTATATTAAAATTGAAATTCAGGAGATCTAGTGCTAGGGCAGGGATCACAACCTAAAATAAATTATGAGGTCTTTAATATCTTCTTTTTTCAGGGACATCTAGATCTGTCAGACAAACTACATGACTAGAGCAAGAATCTATGCTTCTACTAGAAGTATGAAATTCACGGCCATTAGCTAGGTCAGGGGTTCTAATCATAGGGTGGGGCATTGTGGCTCATATTACTAAAAATTAGTGTAACAGTTGAAAAATTGGAAAAATTTCATAATCGATAATCGGTCATAATCAGAAGAACTCTATCGATCAATGATCGATATAATCGGTATTTACATGTAGTTAATAAATGTTTATTATTTTTGGGGTTATATTTTTATTTAGTTTTATAGATATGTGCAGCAGACACTACCTGGTGTCACTGAATTCCCACTTTTCAATGTGGAGTCCACTCTGACTCTCTCCAGCACGTCTCGATATAAAAGTGGGATAAACATGCAGTCAGATGAATCTTGGGTTAGATATTAATTAGTGTACAGGCGACAATCGATTATGAAAAGGATAATCGGAATTGAAGAGCCAAAAACGATCGACAATCGATTGTCGACGACAATCGTTTCCTCACTAGTAAAAATGCATTAATTATTCAAGAATCTTCTGTACCTCACAGCTTGAAGAAAAACTATACATACATGATATATACATGATTATGAAGAGCATGGTTCCCTCCATCAACTTCGTTATATTCATGACCTCTGGGCTATGCTTTAGGATTGGGGCCAAGGGGTATATAGGAAAATTGCATTTAATATTTAGATATCCTCTTAATTACTTCTGTGTATTGTGGAGAATATCGTATACATGGTTATAAAAAGGATGTACACTGTAGCTATTTACCAAAATTGTGAAATTCTCTACCCCTGGGCCAGGGGTTCAGGAAGTCTAGAATGGGCAGGTATTGGTATATACATTATTGTTATTAAAAATTGTCCTCTTTACTTTGTACATTGTGATTGAATACCCTATATGCATAGATATGAAGAGCATGTAGCCCTCTACAAAAATTGAGAAATTCCCAACCAACATTAGGGGATTCAGGCTCTAGTACAGAACTAAATAGATAAACAAGTGGGATTCAGGCTCTAGTACAGAACTAAATAGATAAACAAGTGGGATTCAGGCTCTAGTACAGAACTAAATAGATAAACAAGTAGGATTCAGGCTCTAGTACAGAGCTAAATAGATAAACAAGTAGGATTCAGGCTCTAGTACAGAACTAAATAGATAAACAAGTGGGATTCAGGCTCTAGTACAGAACTAAATAGATAAACAAGTGGGATTCAGGCTCTAGTACAGAGCTAAATAGATAAACAAGTGAGATTCAGGCTCTAGTACAGAGCTAAATAGATAAACAAGTGAGATTCAGGCTCTAGTGCAGAACTAAATAGATAAACAAGTGGGATTCAGCCTCTAGTACAGAACTAAATAGATAAACAAGTGGGATTCAGCCTCTAGTACAGAGCTAAATAGATAAACAAGTGGGATTCAGGCTCTAGTACAGAGCTAAATAGATAAACAAGTGGGATTCAGGCTCTAGTACAGAGCTAGATAGATAAACAAGTGAGATTCAGGCTCTAGTACAGAACTAAATAGATAAACAAGTGGGATTCAGCATCTAGTACAGAGCTAAATAGATAAACAAGTGGGATTCAGGCTCTAGTACAGAGCTAAATAGATAAACAAGTGGGATTCAGGCTCTAGTACAGAGCTAAATAGGTAAACAAGTGGGATTCAGGCTCTAGTACAGAGCTACATGTAAATAGGTAAGCAGGTGGTGAAACTTTTATCTAGTAATTTAATCCTCTTTACTCTGACATATTGTGTCTATATATGATTCAGTTTATGTATGATTATTAAGACGGCAACCAAAATTGTGGAATCCGTGGACCGAGACCTTGTACATAAGTCATATATTTTATAATAGTGAAAATAAATTGTACACCTTTGCACTTGATGAGGTGAACACTTTGTAGTCTGTGTAGATAAACCAAGCATGTCTGTGATGTTATTCGATTGTTTGTTATGGTCCATCGGTCTCTTAATTGTACAAGTAAAGTATTGTGTATGCTTTGTAGGAGGTCAGCAGATTCTCTTCCAAACTCTTCTAACAGCAAGAAGCAAAAGAATGACCACCCAGCTACTGATGTCGGGATTACAGACGTGCCTATCCCTCCCCCGGGATACAACCCCATGCACAATGTAAAGATGTCTAATCAATGATTCTCTGTTCCATTAAACTTACTGAAAATAAAACTGTCATAGCCAGTTCGTGATAGAAATGAGTGCTTTTGATTTTAAGGAATTTCTAAATTGATAAAACAAATTAGGGATTAGAATATTGCAAACTGTATGTAACTTGCTCATTGTTTAGAAAGCAAACTTTGAAAGGGATTCACACTTCTTGTCGTAATTTCACTTACAATTTGTTTACGATGCTGTGTATGAAATTTGAACGAGATTCCTATTTCCAGATTACTGAATCAATCATTAGATACTTTGTGGATAACCATCAAACAGACACAGCATACAGGCAAAAACTTCAACTCCGAGATGTTCTGTTCAAGATATTTCAGTCTTCTATGCCAAGTAAGTTACCGTATAGAAGTTTTAAATGTATTCTGACAGTCTGATAATGTCAGTATTCTGAATATTAGTATTGTTTTCTTGGTGTTTGTACTGTACATTAAATAGCTTCATTTTTGTTACATACAGTTGAACTTGGGTATCTCAAACACTGATATCTCGAATACCATGGATATATCGAAGTGATTTGGAAGTCCCAATCACTTATTCTTTAAGTATTTTACCCTCGATATCTTGATACCTCGGATATCTTGAAGTTTTTTCATGGTCTCATCAAGTTTGAGATATGAGATTTGACTCTATATTACTTTAAGGTAAAAATGAAATTAAGACTACAGTAAAAAAAAAAAAATCAGAAAATTTTTGTCTTTACATCATGTTGAATTTGAAAATGGGTTGAAAAAAAGTTTGCTTTGGAAAGGTAAAAATTCAAAGCTGTGTACAATATTTATTTTTAGTACCATTTTTATTCCATCTTTGTCAGGTTAATATTTGATGTACAAACTGTTATTTTATGCCTTCATAATCAGGTTTAGGAGCATATAGTTTTTGGTCTGTTTGTTTATCTGTTTGTCTGCAAAAACTGTAACCTTGGTCACAACGTTTGAATGGATGGTGATAGAGCTTTCATATGTATTAACTTTACTACCTATTTAACATAACTCAACACATAAGTACATAGATACAGCCAGCCGTGTACGCTGGAGACCGTGCAAATTTATTCAGACTTAAAACACAAATGTGAATGAAAATGCACAATACTGTTCCATATAAATATACTAGTACAATTGTATATGATAGTACGTTATACTCCTTTGTTAACACCAGAGCCGATCAGGAAAAATCTAGAAATATAAAACGATAATAATCGTGAAAAACTCTTAAGAAACCTGTATCCGATGCCATTGCTCCATGGTGCAAGGAGAGTGTGATGGACCTCACACTTTACAAATATACAAAATGTAGATAAAAACTGAAAATAGCAAAATTTGCCATAAACTGAAAATAGCAAAATTTGTCCTGTTTGCATGAACGCCGGCTAGAAAATGACTAACCTAACAAAACCTGCTTACTCCCCGTGACAGTATATACCCTCCTATTGGTCAGTAGTTGACCAAAGCAACTATAACTAGAGATCTTATTGATGGCAATACTATAAACATCAACAGGAATTTGAAACATTGTATAACTTCATATGGTTTTCCTTTGTTCCCAGTGTCATGAAATTGTCAATGAAATTATCTCAATTCAAGAAACATGGCATTTCCCAAATTAGGCCGATAACTCGCTGTTCTTGTTTTATTTAGACTGTGGGTTGTATATTGTGGGATCTTCAATGAGTGGCTTTGGAACACTGAAAAGTGATATGGACATGTGTTTGATGATAACAGATGATGGCGTAAGTGTTGAAGAGATTTGTTTGATATTCGATATAATGAGAAAGAATTTGTATCGAAACTGTTTTAAGAAAATCTGTAGACCTACATGTAGCTGACTATTACATACACGTACATGTATGTGTTTTGTTAGAAAGTACATGTATTTTTACAGGTTGACCAGAAAAGGGAAGCTCCAGAAATTCTGTATCTCATCCAGAAAGCTCTGTTTCGATGTAGTGAGTATATATATTAATCAGTATGGAAATACACTCAATTTGATATTATAATAATAATAATAATAACTAGACACTCATTACTAGTAATGAGTAGGTCTTCCGTTAGACCACTTCCGGTAAAGAGCTTTCTATTCCTACAAAAACCATTTAAATGTATCAGAAAATGTGCCTTAACAATGAATGAGAAATGTATTATCGAATTTTTTACTCCTTTCTCGTAACGTCCGGTGACGACCGGAAGTACTATTCAGATGTGTTTTCCTATAAATGACAGCGACTCTTTACTGTCTATATTCCCTGAAAATTTCACGTCTCTATCTGAAAGAGTTCTCAAAAAAAGAAGTAGACTAAAGAAAGAAAAAGTAGCAGGTTACTACCGACCGGAAGTCAATTTTGAAAAACAAAATGATCAAAAATTTAGAAGTTGATACTTTTTGTTAAGACATGTGAAAATCATATGAAAGACTTCAAATATAAGCGAGATTTATGGGGACAAAGATACAAAAAGTGAAAAGGTATTTTATCAAGAAACCGGAAGTAGTCGTTTTGACTACCGACAGACTCATTATTCTTTTGACACTTTGAAAGAGAGTTGATAAACTAGTATAGGTTTCAATTTAAAAGAAAAAGTTTGAAATTTGCGATTCTTTCCATCACTTCCGGTGACGACAGGAAGTGACGGTCGACATGTTCAACCCCCTACTGCACGCCTACAAACGGAGATTGATCATCCCTGAATATTTGATGAACCTATATTTTACCTTTTCCAAGAAAAATGCTGGACAAAATTCCTTTTGAGAAACAGAAAATCGGCCATATTTTCCGACCGGAAGTGAATTTTGTAAAAACAAAAATAATTACAGCAAGGTCATTTCATAAGACATTATTCCTGAAAATTTCAAGAAAATATATCCAGCCATCTCTGAGAAATCACTCGAAGAAATAGGAAAATCGACATTTTTTTTTAAATACTTCCGGTATAGACCGGAAGTGACGGACAAAAAAATTGAATGTATGTGTACAATAGACTAATGTTAGTTGATCAACTCTACAAGTTTCAAGCGTCTATCTATATTCATTATTGAGAAACTGAAAAAACCAGGTTTGAATATGTCCACTCTATATCTCAGGACCGGAAGTGAATTTTCGAAAAATATTTAAATTTACTGTAGACATTTATAGTGTCTATAACATATGTAAAATTCCAATCATTAACTTGTTTTATGACCGAGATTTATGGCACTGAAAAATGAGAGAATGAATAGTCTTTCTTTGATATAACCGGAAGTTGGAGATTCAACTTCCGGTGGTGTCAACATTTTTTTGAGAATTAGAACCAGACCTAGTAAACTGATATAGGTTTCAGTTTGAAAGAAAAAAGTTTGAAATATATGATTCATTTAATCACTTCCGGTGACGACCGGAAGTGACGGCCCTCATTCTTAACCCATTACTACACGCCTACAAAGTGAGATCTATTAACTCTGAAAAATTGGTGACTCTATCTTTTACCGTTTCTGAGAAAAACGCTGGACAACGAAAACAGCTAATAAGCCATATTTGCCGACCGGAAGTAAATTTTACAAAAATATTTGACGTTACTCTAGATATTTATAGTGACTATAATATATGTAAAACTCAACTCACTAACTAGTTTCATGACCGAGATTTATGGCACTGAAAAATGAGAGAATGAATAGGCTTTCTTTGATATAACCGGAAGTTGAAGATTCAACTTCCGGTGGGGTCAACATTTTTTGAGAATTAGAACGAGATATAGTAAACCGAAATAGGTTTCAATTTGAAAGAAAAAAGTTTGAAATTCATGTTTCCTTTAATCACTTCCGGTGACGACCGGAAGTGACGGCCGACATTCTTAATCCCCTACTGCACGCCTACAAAGTGAGATCTATTAACTCTGAAAATTTGGTGACTCTATCTTTTACCGTTTCTGAGAAAAACGCTGGACAAGATATCTTGTAAAAAGACGAAAATTGGACATATCTTGCGACCGGAAGTGAATTTTGAAAAAATGAAAAAAATGCCTCGAGGTACCATCATTCTCTATAATCTGTGAAAGTTTCAGGAAAATCCATCCAACGGTCTCGGAGACGAAAGGGAAAAAAAAAATAATAATAATAAACAGTAGAATCACTACTTCCAACGGAAGACCTTAATAAATTCTTTTATTTAGACAGGATAGCACAATTAGTACAAATGACTAGTTTACATTGTGGTCCTGTATAAAACATATTCACAGACAGATAAATGAGAGAATAGAAAAATTATATATATATACAACTGTGTGTGTATATATATATATATATATATATATATATATATATATATATCATATCTATATATCACTTATTTGAGAAATAATGCTGCAAATATGCTGATTTAAAAGATGTAATAGAACCACAGCTTCTGACAGACTCGGGCAACTGATTCCATAAAATTGTGGAGGATACCTTAAAAGACCGTTTATAATATTCAGTTCGAACTTTTGGTAAATATAAAATGCCACTATCGCTACTTCTTCTTGTTCTGGAACTAACTTGGCTGACAAAATTAAAAACGTTCATATATTCTGGTGTCATGTTATTAAGAACCTTAAAAGCAAACACTAGTTTTCTATATACAAAATAGTCATGAACAGGCATCCATTTAAGAACACTAAAAATATCAGCTGTAGAAGTCTGAGTTACTTTCACCTTCAATATAATTCTGGCTGCCCTTTTCTGTAACTTAAAAAGTCTCAATAAAAACCCTGTTTTTGGCTGAGCACCAAACTGTGCAACAATAGTTAAAATGAGGAAATATAACAGTGTTATAAATTTTCAATAATGCTGCATTTGACATAAAAGTTTGCAGACGACGTAAAATGCCTATTTTCTGTGAAAGTTTCTTGTATAAAGAATCAATGTGTACAGACCAGGTTAGACATTCATCTATTTGTACACCAAGAAGTTTGGCACAAATAGATGCATGTCTAACCTGGTCTGTACACGTTGATTCTATATACAAAATTATTAGTTTTTTATTAGTAGTTTTCTATATTATTTCTTGTTTGATTTCATTTTCTTATGAAATATGATATTGATGTTAACACACATCAAACTTGGTACACTGGTGCATTATCAGGAGTAGATGACTCCTATTGATTTTGAGGTCACAGGTTCAAAGGTCATGGGACAAACTGGCTATAGGAAGATACTGTGTGCGCAATATCTTTAAAAGAACCCTTAGCTTCACAGAGATAAAATTTGGTACACTGGTGCATATGTTATAGGGCGAGTTCAAAACATCGATATTGGATAAAAGTCCAAATTCAAATAGTTTGGAGGAGGGGGATAAAATCTCCCAAAAGTTTGTCATCAAACTTGACATAGTAATATATTGTCTACTATATTAATTTTTAAGAATCATTTGCTTGATTGACACCAGATTTTGAGGTCACATGGTCAAAGGTCAATCCACTCTTGACATAGGAAGATATTGCCCACTCAATATTTTGAATTGTTATGACACTACTATCAATTAAACGATGTATGTGTATAACCCTTTTGAATTTTGCACGGGAGGTTGGTTATACGTGTTTCTGAAAGCTTGCTTGTTATCCTCTTGCCTTTGCAGGTTTTGTGAGGGAGTCGATGGTGATCAGAGCTAAGGTGCCTATCCTGCGTTTTAATGATCTTATAAGGTATACAAAGGATAGATGATCAAAGATTGAAGATAATTTCTCTGATAAAACATGTTACAAGCAAAGATTACACTTGTTTTCCATAGATTTGTTTTTCTTTCAGTAAAGCCCAGATTGATCTGAATGTTAACAACAGTGTTGGGATTCGAAATACTCACTTACTGAAATATTACTGCATGAGTAAGTATATTTTTTTTGTTAACTAGTCCTACAACTAGTGCTTTATACTAGAATTATTTTACAATTCATGTGATGGATGTGTTGTAATATATAGGAACTGGCATATTTATGTTAGGAATTAAGTATTGTAAATTGGGAAATTAACATGATAGTTTAAATTTCACTATGTTCACGATTTATCATTTTCTCGCAAAATTAAACCCATAATGAATGATATATTAAATATATTTTTATGCTTTCATAATTGGGATTTTAAATGTAATTTTCCTATAATATGAAATTAAAACCATCACAATTTTGCCCTTGTGTAAAGAAATCGTGAAATTGTAGCATTGTGGAGTTAAAGCAAGCTGAATTCGAAAATTGACTGTGTTGTTGAATTCATTGATAAGATACGTGTTTCATATGTACATTTACAGTAAAACATGCATATAATGAACACACTTATACTTGAATTCACGCTTATTGTGAAGTGAAAATTATTATTTATTGAGAGAAAATAGTGGAAAGTTTTTTGGATATATTGAAGTGTGGTTATAAAGAACTGTTTTTCGCTTGCCCTGGAGGTTTGCTATAACCATGTTTTTCTTAATAATAAGTGTGATGTGAACTCCATTTTACATTTACTTCTCTTGACCTTAGTGTTTGATGTGAATTCCCTGTACATTTGCAGCTGACTGGAGAGTGAGACCGTTGGTTCTGTATGTAAAGAAATGGGCTCGTTTCCACGATATCAATGATGCCAGTAAAGCGACTATCTCCAGTTACTCTCTCTGTCTGATGTTAATCCATTATTTACAGTGTAAGTCATTACATTTCAAGTTGTATAGGCGACTTGGGTGAGTGATGTGGCCCATTGGCCTTTTGTATAGGTGATAGTGCACAGTTCTCTATCAGTATCAGCGGCTTCAAACTTCTCAAACTTTGTGGGCAAGATACATGTACGAGAGGATTTAAGTCAAAGCACAACACAGTATGCTGAATATCGTTTCCTCAGCCTGAGCTTAAAAATGTGTAATACCCAAAAGAAAGATTTTAACTCCTTGCACTAGGCCCCAGGGGAGGATGTCATATTTGGAATGGATCACATGATTAAGTTGCATCCTGTTGGTTAGAATTACAAAGTTCAGTCTTTATTCTGTATAATTTATAGATCTTTAAATATGCAGCAAGCATAGGAGTTTCATGAAAGCCTTTTTATGGATTTCCATACCCTTCAATAATTGGGTCAGTATAGGTTCCGCTTAGACAACCACACAATCTAGGCTTCAAAAGTAAGAGAAAATTCAATAGAAGGTGATAAAAGAAAAGGGAAAGATTGCACCCTGAAAGGAAATTTTAAGAAGTCTTTCGAATCTGCATCTTGTTGGTGTGGCCTCTTAAGCACTAGAGGACTGATCCCAGTGCTCGTTCTGTAGAATGTTAATCATTCTTTGAATTCCTTACAGTACTTTTTCTTGACGCTTAGTATCGATACAGTTATTCATATAATTCTAAATTTTTAATGATTTTTTCCTACTCCCATCAGAGGAACATTCTTCAAAATCTCTGGCCGTCAAAAGATACATATATATTATTACTACAGTAACTTGATCCGAAGAGTTGGATCATATCGAGTTGACAGGTGCGGATCATCAGATCACACACGACGCGAAGCGTCGAGTTTGATCTGATGATCCGCGCCTGTCAACGAGACGTGATCCAACTCTTCGGATCAAGTTACTGTAGTAATGATAAATTTATTATATACCCCCTTATGCATTTTAAATCCACATTTACAAGATAATAAATGTGATCTAAATTATCAAAAACACAGATATATCATGAAATTATGTTTTGTGTACGCAGTTTTGTTTTGTGACGTGGTCAAAAGTCTTTATAATTTTCAAATGCTTGTTCAAAATGATACATTGATGTATATATATATACAGTAGATGCCTGTTCCTCTCTTACTACACAATGATACACTTGTATATATTTATATTTTAGATGCCTGTTCTTCTCTTAGGGCTGTTCCAGAAATGATCAAATGGGGGGGTCGGGCGGCAAATGATATTTTTTTGTGTGGGTGGTCGTATTTTTTCATATTTTAATTGGTCCGTGGTGGGATTGTTAATAAAATATTTATTATGGGTAGTGGGTAGTTTCTATTGTTTTATTTTGTGCTACGTGGGTGTTGAGTTTTCAGAATATTTTTATTGTCGCTCTTGTCGTGTTGGTTACAAAACGTCGGAGGGAAAATTGAAAACGTGCTTTCGAAATGCTGCTTTCGAAATCGAAAGTAACATAGAACTATTCGAGTTGTCGCTCTTTGCAGCGCATAACTTTCCATTACGGCACTCTTCAAATTAGAGGCGCGTTTAATAGGGTCCCTTTGGACGTGATGGCAGCGAACTCTGTTCTGTAGATTATTACAGTTTACAGTGCATCGATTTTGGGAATATTTTGAAACCAATAGGTATTCCGTTTTCTAATAAAAATAGGCAAACCTTAGTTGATTTATACGAGGGTACCGATGCGTTATATTTATCAGTCGGTGTGATGGTGATATAGAGGCCTCCGGGCGCGGGCTCCATTAGAAGATGAACGATTCGTGGAAAAACATATCCATACCCATTTCATGATAATAGCATCGTTTGGACTCCCAATCTTTCCAACATTCCCGCCATAGATGCCTTTGATTGTTGATGTGACATCGTTCTTCAGAACTACTGTGATACAATGTCGCACAGGCATTACCGCGTCATTGACTAGAATGTTTGTCCCGAAAACCTCGCGAGATTTGTACCGTTTTCATTTTAAAAAATATTTTTGTGGTGGGTCTGGTTAGTTTTTTTTTTTTTATTAGATGGGTCATTGTAAAATGAGTTTATTAATTTGATGGGTCATGGGGTAATTTTTTATTTTTTTTTTATGGGTGCTTGGTATATACAAAAGGTGCCTCCCGAACCCCCCCCCCCCCATGTATTTATTTCTGGAATAGCCCTTACTACCCAAAGATACACTTGTATACATGTATATATATATATTTTAGATGCCTGTTCCCCGCCGGTGCTTCCCTCTCTTCAGGATCTCTATCCAGTAAGACTCATTTATGATATATAGTATATGGAGTATTTATTATCTAATGAATTTTAAAAGACATCTACAAAATGTGTCTACATACTGTAAATGTATTGTATTTAGCGGGTATGGTGTTTGGCAGATATTGATTCTTCAACAAGTTTTTAGTAGGTTTGATGGTTTATAAATGTGCTATATAAAAATATATATACGCAACACATTTAGCGATGTAATTGATTTAGTTGTAGCCGCTTTCCGTGAAAGGCGCTAAATAGAATATACAGCCAAATGTAAAACGTGTACAGTATATATATGAATAATCTTAAAAGACATTGTGTATTGAGTTGATGTTGCTTACATCATATGATTTACGATGTCTTTTGTGAAGCATAGGTGTTAAGAATTGAATCAAGAAGCCTAAATCTGTGTAAATTTAGAGGTATATGTGCCGAATTAAACAGTATTTTTTCAATGTTGGAAACCAGACCAGACCACACAGATACTGCCCTGAAATTTAGTCACAAGTTTCCTCTCTGGAGAATACAAGTGCAGTTTGCATTTCAGTTGAACCATGACCTACATTTGGGGTAAAAGTAGGTCAAACAGTTTTCCAGAGTTTTTTTTTTGTAATGGATACATGTGAACATGGGTTGCCCTGAAATTTTGTCATGACCTCCCTCTCAGAGAAGTACATAATCAGTTCGCATTTCAACTTGATTGGTGTACAATGACCTACTTTAGGACTAAAATTAAGTCGAACAGTTTACTGGACTTTTTGTCATCATGGATACAGATAATGCACTGAATGGGCTTATGTTGTACCATTTGCGGTACTCTTGTTACAGGTAATCTAATCAAGTTAGAAAATTGTATAATTTGCAAAGTGTATAACTTATATTGCTTGATGAAAAGACACTTTTCTTCCTTTGATGATATTCAATAAATGCAGCACATATACCTTTAAATACAAGTAGAATTTTTACAAATCAAAATTTTATGAATTCCATCAGTCATACTAAGGAGAAGCATGGTCGGTGGGTTTGTTATCAAGTGTGTAGCCATGTTTTAACTGTTCTCTCTAAACAGGAGCGATTCAATGCAGCGTTAGACATCAGGGAGCTGAAGTTTGATGACAGCGTTTCCTACAAGAGTGACAATGGACAGAGTGTAGGGGAACTTTTCCTTGGGTTCCTCTGTTACTATAGCAACAAATTCAAGTAAGTGCTGTATTATAAAAAGGAAAATCAGAGTGGCCTGTATTTCTAACAATGCAGAGATTGATTATCATCATGTCATATACAGATTGTCAACATCTTATGTACAGATTGTCATCATTACATGTACAGACTGTCATCATTACATGTACAGACTGTCATCATTACATGTACAGATTATCATGATGTACAGATTATCATGATCAGATTGTCATCATGGTATTTATAGATTGTCACCATTACATGATTGTTATAAAAATATGAAGACTACTCAGCATTCATTGGGCCAGTAAAACAGAATTTGTATTACCCAGCATTCATTGGGCCAGTAAAACAGAATTTGTTGACTCTCATTAAATTAGATTTCTTCTTGGTGCCAGATGTTTGCTTCCATTTTTATACCCCCCAAACGAAGTCTGTCTGTCCGTCTGTCTGTGCAGATTCGTGTCCGGGCCATAACTTCTTTGTTCTTTGACATAGGCATACCATATTTGACACATGAGTGTACCACCATGAGACGATGTGTCATGTACCTTCATGACCTCCATATGACCTTGAACTTTGACCTCAAGGTCAAAATTGATTATAGGGTTTTGACATAGTCATACCAAAGACATGGGTGTATCACCATGAGACTATGTGTCATGTACATTCATGACCTCTTTATGACCTTGACCTTTGATCTCAAGGTCAAAATTATAGGTTTATGCCATGGATTTGTGTTCGGACTATATCTTCCATTTTCTTCTACAAAGGCATACCATATTTTTACACTCAGGAAAGAGTTAATTTATACCTATTAACAACACCCTTTGGGAGATTGGGGTAAGCGGGGGGTATTCTTAGTGAGCATTGCTCACAGTACATCTTGTTTATTGAGCTGCAACATTGGAAATTAAATACCTTGTCCAAGGAGACAAATCACAGTATTACATTACCCAAACTTCTGATTGCCATCTTTTAACCACTAAGCCACATGTGCCAGCATGACAGACATACGACATTATTAGCAAGGTCAGGCCCTCATGGAAACCTTGCTCTCCCAGACATATTAAATGACGTCTTCAGAGGTGTTGCCAATGATTTCATGAGGAGAAAATTAATGGTCATTCTTGTATCTTCCTAATTCCAGGTTTGATGAAGACTGTATATGTATCAGAGAGGGCACGAAGTACACATTGGACGATTACATGCGGTGTAAGAGTGACAATTTTCAGATCCAACCTCTTTGTATAGAAGGTTGGTATACACATACACATTATATGATAAAAAATATCATTTATGGGGTGTTCAGTGGATAAAGATGAAGACTTAGTAATGTTCGTTTTCTGTAAAGTGAAGTAATTCATACAATATGTTTTCTTTGCACTAAAGTAATTTATGTATGTTTTTATATCTTGAAAGAATAATGCTCAATTAGAAGAAACAAAACTCATGAATTCTCAAATAACTAATAACTTTTCAATTGTTGATGCTATTTCAGAGCCATTTGATTTGTCCAATACTGCGCGCTCTTGTCACGATAAAAATATATTCACCCGAGTGAAGAGGGTGTTCAAAAAAAGTTACCAGAAACTACAGAAAAAAAAAGATGTCACCTGCTTGTTCACTCATCCGTTTTAAACTCTGACGGATGTCTGCTCAGATGCAGGGAAAACATCCTGCGGAATAGGACAGGTCCCTGGTCCCCGTGCTCTGGGAATGTCGGACTTGGAAAAGACAGATTGCATTGCTCTCAGAAGGCATGCATGCATCGGGTACGTGGAGCTTGTGCTGTTGTCGGGTAGTATATTAGAGATACTGCCAAGCTGTTCTAATGGTGCTAATGACAAGTGTATAGCGTGATTTTAAATGGCTGAAGACTGGTCCAGCTGACTTGTACGTTCCTCCTGATGGGAGGAATGTCTGTATAAAAGTACTGCCTTTAATGGTACGAAAATTATGTACAGTTCTGAATCATGATATTTTGATTATGTTGTAAAAAAGGCAGCTACATGTACAATATGTCTTTTTATTTCCCGAATAGGTAATTCACTTTCCCCCACTTTGTGTAAAAATGTATTTCTACGTAATTGTTTTTTTTAAAAATAAACTTTAACAATTTCATGCTTTGTTGTTTTGTACTTATATGTGAGGATTTATTACTTGACATTTTTTTTCTTGCTTTCTTCATAGACATGAAGCATTAATCAGATTAGATGAATTCACTGCACTGGACATCCTGATTTACATACTGGACATCTTCATTTACATACTCTGGACATCCTGATTTACATACAGTGGACATCTTCATTTACATACTCTGGACATCCTGATTTACATACAGTGGACATCTTCATTTACATACTCTGGACATCCTGATTTACATACACTGGATATTCTGATTTACATACACTGGACATCCTGATTTACATACACTGGACATCTTCATTTACATACTCTGGACATCCTGATTTACATATACTGGACATCCCTGATTTACATACACTGGACATCCCTGATTTACATACACTGGACATCCTGATTTACATACACTAGACATCTTCATTTACATACACTGGACATCCTGATTTACATACACTGGACATCCTGATTTACATACACTGGACATTTTCATTTACATACACTGGATATCCTGATTTACATACACTGGACATTTTCATTTACATACACTGGACATCCTGATTTACATACACTAGACATCTTCATTTACATACACTGGATATCCTGATTTACATACACTGGACATCTTCATTTACATACAGGATATCCTAATTTACATACACTGGACATTTTCATTTACATACACTGGACATCCTGATTTACATACACTGGATATCCTGATTTACACACACTAGATATCCTGATTTACATACACTGGATATCCTGATTTACATACACTGGACATCCTGATTTACATACACTGGACATCCCTGATTTACATACACTGGACATCCTGATTTACATGCACTATACATCTTCATTTACATACACTGGATATCCTGATTTACATACACTAGACATCTTCATTTACATACTCTGGACATCCTGCTTTACATACACTGGACATCTTCATTTACATACACTAGACATTTTCATTTACATACTCTGGACATCCTGATTTACATACACTAGACAGCCTGATTTACATACTCTGGACATCCTGATTTACATACACTGGACATCCTGATTTATATACACTGGACATCCTGATTTATATACACTGGACATCCTGATTTACATACACTAGACAGCCGGATTTACATATACTGGATATCCTGATTTATATACACTAGATATCCTGATTTACATACACTGGATATCTTCATTTACATACCCTGGATATCCTGATTTACATACACTAGACATCCTGATTTACATACACTGGACATCCTGATTTACATACACTGGATATCCTGATTTACATACACTGGATATCCTGATTTACATACACTGGACATCCCTGATTTACATACACTGGACATCCTGATTTACATACACTGGATATCCTGATTTACATACACTGGACATCCTGATTTACATACACTGGACATCCATGATTTACATACACTGGACATCCTGATTTACATACACTATACATCTTCATTTACATACACTGGATATCCTGATTTACATACACTAGACATCTTCATTTACATACTCTGGACATCCTGCTTTACATACACTGGACATCTTCATTTACATACACTAGACATCTTCATTTACATACACTAGACATTTTCATTTACATACACTAGACATTTTCATTTACATACTCTGGACATCCTGATTTACATACACTAGACAGCCTGATTTACATACTCTGGACATCCTGATTTACATACACTGGACATCCTGATTTATATACACTGGACATCCTGATTTATATACACTGGACATCCTGATTTACATACACTAGACAGCCGGATTTACATATACTGGATATCCTGATTTATATACACTAGATATCCTGATTTACATACACTGGATATCTTCATTTACATACCCTGGATATCCTGATTTACATACACTGGACATCCTGATTTACATACACTGGACATCCTGATTTACATACACTGGATATCCTGATTTACATACACTGGACATCCCTGATTTACATACACTGGATATCCTGATTTACATACACTGGATATCCTGATTTACATACACTGGACATCCCTGATTTACATACACTGGATATCCTGATTTACATACACTGGACATCTTCATTTACATACACTGGACATCCTGATTTACATACACTGGATATCCTGATTTACATACCCTGGACATCTTCATTTACATACACTGGATATCCTGATTTACATACACTGACATCCTGATTTACATACACTAGACATCTTCATTTACATACACTGGACATCCCTGATTTACATACACTGGATATCCTGATTTACATACACTGGACATCCTGATTTACATGCACTGGATATCCTGATTTACATACACTGGATATCCTGATTTACATACACTGGACATCCTAATTTATATGCACTGGATATCCTGATTTACATACACTGGACATCTTCATTTACATACACTGGACATCCTGATTTACATACACTGGACATCTTCATTTACATACACTGGACATCCTGATTTACATACACTGGACATCCTGATTTACATACACTGGACATCTTCATTTACATACTCTGGACATCCTGATTTACATATACTGGACATCCTGATTTACATATACTGGACATCTATATTTATATGCACTGGATATCCTGATTTATAAATACTATCACAACTGTTCAATACTTTAGACCAATGTTATTCTTGCATTGATTTTGTCTGTGAAGTTTAGAGTATTTGATAGCATGTTTTGTAATTGGAGCAATACTCTATTTTCACAATGGATTAAACCGAGTGGAACTAGGATTGGGTAACCTTCACTTGTTTAACAAACCGAGTGGAACTAGAATTGGGCAACCTTCTCTTGTTTAACAAACCAAGTGGAACTAGGATTGGGCAACCTTCACTTGTTTAACAAACCGAGTGGAACTAGGATTGGGCAACCTTCACTTGTTTAACAAACCGAGTGGAACTAGGATTGGGCAACCTTCACTTGTTTAACAAACCGAGTGGAACTAGGATTGGGCAACCTTCACTTGTTTAACAAACTACAATTGTACATTATTTTGAAAAGCAAAGTCGTGTAGATTGATAATGGCAGCTAAAGAAAAATGTATGATGTCATTTACTGTAAATAGGATGTTTTAGAAGTCTGTAACCTTTTCATTTAAAAACAAAAGGCCCATGGGCCTTAACAGTCACCGGAGTACCATGCATCACATTTTCCAAAGCTCATTAGAAATCTTCTGAAGAATCACTGGGCCAAAGAAGTTTACAGTTACATGAAATCTTCCTGACTTAGTGCAGATTCAAGTTTGTAAAAATCATGGCCCATGGGTAAGGTGAGTGCGACAATAGGGATAAAAGTTTTACATGAAAATAAATATAGAGAAAATCTTTAAATATGGGCCAAGGTGATTCAGGTGAGCAATGTGGTCCATGGGCCTTTTGTTCAAATAACCTGCTAAAACTCTTTTTTGACTAAATATGGTAAATTTTAAAGTTTTCAATTTCAAAATATTGTACGTGTTACTGACTCAATCAGTACGTCTTTTTAAAATAATACCACAAAGTGGTGGTTTATGTTGTTTATTTATCCTTTTTGCAAAGCTGGAGGATGATCTAAAATGTATATAATCATTTAAAAAGTAATCTCTCACTCCATCATTCACACATTTTAGTTAAATTAAAATACTGATTTCAAAATTGCAGAATTTCATATAATAGATTAATATACAGTGGAGCCTCGGTAATCCGGACGCCATTAATCCGGACGCTTCACCTTCCGGACGATTTTTCTAGGGAACAGAATTTTTATACATTATTTTGCATCATTAATCCGGAAATTCGCGTTCCGGATCCGGACGGTCACTTTTTACTACAAAACGTTATAATGCATTGAAAATTGTACCGTTAATCCGGATGGTAATTTTGCTTAGGGAAGGTCTGTGTCGGACAATTTTAGCAAGGCGTAAATTATAAAGAAAACAAGCCACACTGTCTAATTGAAGCGATTACCTGTACCCTGTCAACACCTCCCTCCAGTTAGGTGGTGTGTGATGATAAGTCCGTTAGATAGCACGTGCCGATCGAGACATTGTATTGTCAATTTTCGCACATAAGATCTTTATTGTGTGTAGTGTTGAATTTTGTAAATAAATCTGTAGCATATTATTTTATAGTCTTGATCAATAGCCTAATAGTATTAATAAATTAAACATCATGCCGTAATGATATTTTAAACTGCTACACATATCAGTTGTACTGATTCGTAAATTGATATCGGCTTATTCAAATCTAAAGAGTGTAGATTATACTTCTAGATTCTGGATTTTATACTGTTGATTGGCGTGAAATATACATGTATGTTCATGCACATGTATATGTAGTATAAGGTTTTAACGTTTAGAATGTCACGCATGTAGAATGTACCTGTGTACGATTGATTCTTGTTACGATGTTGTAGAGCTTTATTGCTTTCGAATTTTTAAACTCTGGGTAGAAGCGAGAAAATTACCATTTTAAGGAAAATGACAATTAAATTCTGTATGTACCTGTAAGGTTAGTTTCACCCGAGTTTTGTTCCGTTATTATCGCATCATGAAAATAATAGGTGCGTGTGACTAGATCAAAGCAGTAGTAGGTCTTGATATTACGAGCTTAAATGATTTTGTTCTCCCGATATTGTCTTGGATAATTATAGAATAAGAAATATAAACTCTAGCAGATTGAATTTTGGTTAAAGAATGTTGTCAACTGACATGATAATCACGAAATTCTTGTATCAACTTTGGACGATGAAGATTGTTTTAACAGACCGCCGAACCCGTGAATCGTGACAGATGGAAATTACCGGCCTCTTTAAGAAGTAAAAGTGTGATGAAATGTTTGAAGTGTAAATGATTATGTTAGTTACTAATGATTTATTTACTTATAGTTACATAAAGTGCTTCATTATTTGTTTTAGTGCATACGGTACAGTTTTCTATATTTATTTGTAAGGATCATATGTATGTACAATGTAAGCACAGGTAAATACACTGAACACGTACATTAAATTTTAGTGCTTTGAAATGCATGTAAATGTTAACATTATCATAATTTATTTACTAATGCAAATGGTCAAATCCAATGATAGAATGTGTTTAATTCACTATGCATCAATAAAGTAGGCACATATTGGTTACTTATGTAAAGATAGAAAATATGCGATTCAATTATCCGGACGCTTCATTTATCCGGACGATTTTGCTGGGAACCAAAGTGTCCGGATTAACGAGGCTCCACTGTATATATACGAGGGTTGTCCCTTTGTCTCACATGTTGAGACAATGTTAATAACTCATTCATTCATTAGAAAAAAATATTAATTTTGTTTTATTATTTAAAACCATTATTTTTGTGGGTCTTTTTTTTAACAAAGTTTCATAATATCTACTGTACCTTTTAAATATATCTCTTTAATTCCAACTTCAACATTAAAGCAGATACTATTCAAATGTTTACACATAAACACTATATATACCAAGTTTGGGGATCATGAAATTTACAGTTTTGGTAGAGACCTTCCTGTTCTACATCATTATGCATTTAGTTTTTCTTGCATGTGTGCGGTTCTTGTTGAGAAGATTTTTAAAAAATGGTCAATTTTGGGCAGTTTTTTGTCCCACCCGTAAGGCCCAAGGGGTGCAGGAATCCTGAAATTTACAATTTATGTTCCCTTGTTCTACATGTAAGACTAGTTTTTAAAAAAAATAATTCTGTGATATATTTTGGTCTAGTTTCAATTTAACTGTAAAAAGGTCGTCATTCAGTTTCAAAAGTATTTTCCAATCGATATTGTTAGAAAACATAATGGATACATGTTGTGATAACACCAACAGAGAGTTGGTTTATGCAAATAAATCTAAAGTACATCTCAAGGCAGAAATGTAGTTAATAGTTATTTAACAAGCACCATGACCCCTATTGTTTTTGGTTTTTCCCCCCCACTTTTGTGATTCTCTATAAATGTAGAAATTAATACAGTTCTGACAACATAACGCAGAACTCGGATGCGAATCTCTTGATAGATTAATCTGACAACATGAAACCAAAAACAGTTATACTGTTTAATCAGTCATAAGAACTATATAGTTTTGGCACAATGATCATCATAACAAATCATGCGACTGGCAAAAAGAAATTTACATGTACATGTTTAAAACACATGATAGAGAAATCTGTCACTTCATTATAAAAGTTTGTCATCTCTACTAATAATTAATAGTAAGACAATTAAAATGCTATGGTCTTTAAATATACATCAAATTTCGGAAAATGTCTGATTTCAAATCATTTTGTTTTTCAAAAGATGATATTTTAAAAACTGTTTACCCCACTACAAAGTCAAGTTAGTTAAGTAAAATGTTTTCTTTCTTCCACACAATTAAAAGAGATGTACATGTACATACTGTATGCTATTAAAGTTGTGAGTACTATTTCAGATAAAAATGCACATTTTTAAAAAAAAAACTTTCTCCACATTCAAGAAATTCATTCAGAGTACAATGAAAATCAAATAAACTATAAAATAGTATAATATTTACAAAACTTAGTTAAAACTTAGTTTGCTGCCACAAAAACAAAACAAAAATATTGCAATGGTTTAAAACACGAAACAGTAAAAAAAGATAAATGAAATTCACAATACACACATGTACATACTATATGTTTACCAGAAACTTTGCTCATAATTGGCTGTATTCGATGAGATATTTACTAAGCAGTATAAATCATGTAGGTGGCTCTACATGTACGTGTAAGCACACATCCACAAGAGTTTAGTTTCTTGTTTGTGACTTCCATATCCACAGACACCGAGTGTCTGATGATCCTTCACGAGTTAAAGTCGTAACTGTACCTTGGGTGACCCGTAAAACTGAGTCTTTTACCATTAATCAAGCACTGCATGACCCACTCTGAGGCCACCAGTGGGATGCCCGACTTCAAGCTTCGACGTACGACAGTTTTAGGGCATGTGAGATCTGTCACAATCACGTTGACTGGAGTATCTACAACAGGTACATGGGATGAGAATTCTATACAGTGTCGTGTAAATCAAAAGCAAAATTCTGTTACGAAATAAATACCCAATGTAAAATAGCTCAATTCTAAACGGTATTCTTTTCATAAGAACATTATAGGATATATTTAACACTGGACCAATCTTACCAGAATTCACTGCTGGCAGCTTTAGCAGAACATGACACCCAGCTATAAACTACCAATCTTACCTGAATTCACTGCCGGCAGCTTTTGCAGAACATGACACCCAGCTATAAACTACCAATCTTACCTGAATTCACTGCCGGCAGCTTTTGCAGAACATGACACCCAGCTAACTACCAATCTTACCTGAATTCATCGCTGGCAGCTTTTGCAGAACATGACACCCAGCTAACCACCAATCTTACCTGAATTCACTGCTGGCAGCTTTTGCAGAACATGACACCCAGCTAACTTTAGTATGAAGGACCACTCCTCCAGGAATTTTTTGTGAGATGATGAAACATAAACAGAAAATCCCTGTAGATCCCCTTTTCTGTAAGACCTACAGGTAAAAATGCAAGGAGAATACAGCAAACTGGTTGGCTGACAGTACCGTATGTACTCGCCTATAAGTCGGATTTTTGGGAGTTAAATTTTGGTCCAAAACTCTAAGTCCGACTTATAGGAGTGTCCTAAGAAGATAAGTACTGTTCTTCTCAGATGGTGTAATGTATAGCCTAGTATTACATGTATTTAAACTACAAAAACATGGACGAAGTAAACAAAATAGTGACTGTTTAATTTGTTAAGAATAAAAAGTGAAATATCGATGTCATATCCCAAAACATTATTAGAACAAGGATAAATATATAAGAGCATTGATATGAAATTGATTTGTTGGGAAAAAATATCAAATATTGGTGCATTTCTCAAAATATTATTTGAAACACAGGTAAAAACATTAGAGCATTGATTTGAAATTGTCAAACGATTCTTGAAAAAAGTGTGACCGACATGGGTCAATGGCAATTCCCTCCAAAATAACCTAAAAACTATACAACCGACTTATAGGGGAACTGACTTATAGGCGAGTATATACGGTAACATGTCTTTATTGACTGACCTGTTTCTATATTCTTATAAGGCAGAATTTACTCGAAAGCTTCTGCATGAGAAGAAAAAATCTCTAGCTATGGCCTTCAACTCGACATTTAGATACATGTATATCCATGACAATTTATATATTAACAAAACTCATTTTCATTTATATATTGATTCGATATATCCCAGTGAACTCGGTACAAAAGATACCAACCTAAACTGAATTATAATAATGTATAATATGCTTGTTTATAGCACTTTCGAAATCAGTAATACAGGTACCATTAATCTCACAATTTTGGTAGAGCTTAGAATATGCTCCTAGTTTGTTTGCCACATGTTGATGAGTAAAGAAGACAATATTTAAACATTCAATGCATTTTCATTATATGATCCATGTACACCCACCATTGGACCTGAACCTCTAACCCAAGGGCCGTGAATTTCAAAAGTTTTAGTATCGGCTTTCATCCTCAGTATACATTCTATACCAAGATTTTATGCCAGATGCCCAGGAGTAAATGTTTTGAAGATTGACTTTTTCTTGTAAGATTTATAATCAACTTAAAAGTGGACAGAAACCACAAATTTTTCATTCTTGTTCCCCAACCCAGATATTGTACAGTAGTTTTGGTGAAAATTGGCCAGCCAGTATCTGAGAAGGGGTAAACAATGTCCAAAACATACAGCGTAGTGCCATAAAAGAGTTAATGACTTTCACGTTTTACGTAATATATTTCTTTGAAAAATATCCTTTGTTTGAACAATCATTCTAAATTTATTTTTGCTCCAACTTTGTGGAATTTAAAACATTTATTACAAAATACCTGGACTTCTATTCATGATCTTTAAAACTTTTACCAACAATTGCAGAATTATGACTAATGAAAATTTAAGCATTTCATTTCCTTATATAATGTTTTGTAAGAGTGGAATGAAAACTTTTGAGTGTGGTGTTCTTACAGTCATATAATATGTGTTTGGCTGTTTAAAAAGGACATCAATACCACAAACTGCAGATATCTGTGCTAATAATGGTGTAAAAGTCACTATAAATTGAATTTTGATAAGTTTATGAAAATGATTTAGACAAGTGATTGTTTTCAATGAATCTTGTAGTAAAATAAATAAACATTAACTCATTTATGGCAGGATGCTGTATGTTGGCACGGATAACAACTGGAAACCTCGAGTGACTCATGTGACCAATAAATATATCGGAAACCTCGAGTGACTCAGGTGACCTATAAATATATCAGAAACCTCGAGTGACCTATAAATATATTAGAAACCCCGAGTGACTCAGGTGACCTATAAATATATCAGAAACCGAGTGACTCAGGTGACCTATAAATATATCAGAAACCTCGAGTGACTCAGGTGACCTATAAATATATCAGAAACCCCGAGTGACTCAGGTGACCTATAAATACATCAGAAACCCCGAGTGACTCAGATGAACCATAAATATATCAGAGCCTTGGTACTTACCATTCCATGATCTTCCTTTTCTCTATACTGACCCCCGCCTGCAGTTTGTAAGCTTTGTAGTCCAACAACACACCCTGATAAATATATACACATACAATTCAAAGAGTGTACATAACCAACAACCCCCCCCCCCCCCCCCCCCCCCCCCCCCCCCCAAGTTTGTAAGCTTTGAAGTTCAACAACACACCTTGATAAATATATATACACTTACAATTTAAAGAGTGTACATAACCAACCAACCATTGTAAATGACCTGATTTAATCTTCACATTGTAAATGACCTGATTTCATTTCCACATTGTAAATGACCTGATTTCATTTCCACATTGTAAATGACCTGATTTCATTTCCTCATTGTGATTGATCTAATTTCATCTCCATTATGATTGACCTAATTTAATCTCCACATTGTAACTGACCTGATTAGATGAGTCCCTGATCCAGAGATGGGACACACATGGAATGGCTGCTGCCAAACACTGAAAGTACTTAATGGTCCTCTGGTAGGAATTGGAAATCAAGAAACACTGCTTGGCATTGGCAATCTGTCAACAAGGTGTCATATTCATAAGCTAATAGAAAGTGTCCACAAATCATTATCATTCATCATTACATGTATCATGATTATTTATTTACATCAGTGCTGGTATCCAGGCAAAATGATTATGTTTGTTTTACTTCTCTTTGAAAATTTTCCACTATTATTGAGACATCACCAGCTGTAGGCTTAGTATCAGAAATTAAGACCCTTTTTTTTGTTCATGTCCGTAGCAGTGAGGGTTCCTTATTGTTCCAGTGCCTGCTGTATTAGGCCAGTGCCTGCTGTATTAGGCCAGTGCCTGCTGTATTACAAGGAACTATGTTTTTAAGGGCACATCCAAAAGACCTGCAACCCTTCTAAAAATGCTAAGCACTTGGCAAAGGAGTAGTCAACACCTAATTTTACAGCATAAAGGTTTGATGCAGCCATGGCATGAGCTGGGCTTGAACTCACGACCTTCTAGTCATGAAATGATAACCATTAAGCTATCGTGACAGGTTAAATAAAGTGCACCGCCACGGCACATGATACGCCCGTCACATATTGTTAACATGAACATATCACCATGAAGAGATAGGTATGCATGGAACCAAATGTCAACCTTCCTTTAAGAATCTTACCCACTTTATGGCCTCATGTGACATTGCTTCAAATATTGATAATGTAAGCTTAATGATTTTTAAAAGGATATAAAAACATTTTCCCAAATGTTTTCAATGAAATGATTAAAGTGCAAGATAGCCCTTTATCCAAGCAAACAACTTACAATAAATGGGAGTACTCAAAAAGGTTGATTTACTCAACATATCAAAAAATACATATATCAGTATCTGCCTTTGTCAAATCTTCAAGTATAAAAGTAAAATATGCATGGTGATGTCAATATAAATAAATATAGATTAAAAACGGTTATTTCAAACACTGGTGCATCTCCTATGGTGTAGTTATTAATTAGAAAAAAATAATACATCATATATTTCTCAACTGGTTGTGTTAGACTTGAGAAATGCACATCTGCAGCTTTGCTCATTGTATTTTAAGGAATGAAGAACAATGAACAGCGTAATAAAACATCAAACATTAGTCATTATCTTTATTCTTAGACTGTAAAACTGTCATCTTAGTGAGACATGACAATCTGCACCTTGTTGTTGAGATATAAAATAAAAATATATTTTACAATATCATATTAATTCTTAAACTTTATACCAAATTAACTTTCAAAGTAATGGCTACCAATTAGAACTGTTCTAAAATTTGACAGATCAATTAGAAGGCCAGATTCCTCTGCCCAATTCCCGATTGCAAGAGATATAGATAGCACCTCCTTGATCAGATTGCTGTAACAGAAATCTTCTAAACTCATTAATTAATCTGTAATTTGACAGAATGCAATTTTTCTGTTAGCAAAATGCCTCCTGAATTGCTTGATAATTACACCCATGGGACAAGGGAAATTTCTCTTGTTACTGACACAAAAGAAATAATTTGTTTGTTATATACTGCTGTATAGTACAGTGTATATAATGAAGAATGTGTAGTTTCTTGAATTAACATTTTTTAATATGGTTATTGCAATACTATTTCATCTGTTCAGATTTACACAAATGCCCAATCTGCAGCTTTGTTCATTGTATATATTTTTTCTGAACAATGCCACAGCCATAACAAAACATCAAAATACTAATCATTAAAATAGGCCTTTATACATATTGCAACCATTTGTTGTCTTAGTGAGAAATGATACTCTGCATATAGGTTGCTGAGAAAAAAAATTAAAAATTATATAGTACAATGTCAAATTAATTTTGAAAATAAAGACTAACCACAACAAACAAATTCACTTTCACAAATAATTTCTGGTATATCTGCAATTAAGAGGCTAAGATCTCTCTGCCCAATTCCCTAGAGATAAAGATAACACCTGCTTGATCATGTTGATCAGAGATGCTCTACACAAAACTCATTAATTAGTCTTGTCAAAATGCCCTTTGCATGCTACTCCCATGGGACAAGTGGAATTTCTCATGTTATTGTTAGAAACAAAGGAAACATTACATAGGCTAAAAAAAGCTGTACAGTATATCATAAAAAAAATATGTGTTTTCTTGATGTAACATTTTTGAATGAGGTTTTCTACAAAACTCTTATATGAGTAGGGATTGTACCAATTATAACATACTTTTTTCAAAAAATCACTTCAACTAAATGTCACAGTGACCTTAAAGTACAGTGCGACACACCTTCTACCTAAGATGCATAAGTTGACCAAGTTTCATGATTCTAGATCAAATAGTTTTCAAGTTATGAGCCGGACAGGGTTTTACCATATTTGGCCATATCTTCTTAATTAAAAGTCACAGCGACCTGGTTTTAATGTGCGACACACCTTCTACCCAAGATGTATCAACTGACAAAGTTTGATTATTCTAGGCCTTATAGTATTTAAGTTATGAGCCGGACACGAAAAAGCTAACAGACGGACGGACAGACGGACGGACATGAAGGCCATAACATAATACGGCCCGTCTTAAGACGGGCGTATAAAAACATATCATTACTAACTAGCATTCAGTCTTCATGGTGAAGTATTAGACTGTGACCTTTGTGGACTCACTATACGGGGTAAGTACCTGAATTACTAGACATGTTGAAAGATTTCTCTCATCTATTCCCTCATAAAATACTTTCTCCACTTTGCTTTCACGTAAATTCATTACACCAAAATTACAAAGACCTACAAATTAATTCTTCTGGATTTACATTAAAAATGCAGTTCTTAACCTACATTTAAAATTTTCAATTCATTTTTGTATGATTAATATCAAGCACCAAATTCCAGAAAAATCAGAGATTTATAGCAAGAAAAGCACAGTAAAACATACAGCCGCCTCGTCAAATTTCTCCAGGACGGTTCCTCCCCCGGTCTGAATCCGCCTAGTGATGTCTTGTTTGTCAAACTGAGGCGCCGCATCATCTGGATCTGGACAAAAATAAACTGTAACATTATATCAAACTGAGGCTCCGCATCATCCGGATCTGGACAAAAATAAACTGTAACATCATATCAAACTGAGGCTCAGCATCATCCAGATTGTCTGGACAAAAATAAACTGTAGCATTATATCAAACTGAGACTCTGCATCATCCGGATCTGGACAAAAATAAACTAGTATTACATCAATTCAAGAGAATATAGAGTTATATTTTTAATATCTAAATGTCAAATACCTAATTGTTTTTTGGTTTTTTTTAAATTCTAGAATGAATTACTGTAAATAACGTTTTATTTGTGTAATTAAGCAAGATCCTTTTGACACGAAAATAAAGTTCTTTTGGGTAATACTGTAAGTTATCTGTATATCATTATAAAGGTGTATGATAAAAATGAATGCTTTTATAGAAATGTATGCCAAGTTCTCGTGTAGTAATACCCTCCTCCAGCCCCCTCGAGATTCAGAGGCGACACCCTAATTCTTTGTTATGTACATGTATATACACTCTATATATTTTTTTGCTTTTATTTTCTATTTCCATGGTATACATGTATAAGGAGCGTAGGAGTATAGTATACCCATCAAACGAAAAGCTGACCAGTTGGAATGGAATTATGATACTAAGTTAAAAATGTGACAATGGACAAATATTAATCAGAAAATCTATTAATAGAACAATGAATGTTGTAAAACATTTTTGTGCATTAGAACAACATGGATCAAGAAATCAAAATCTCCTACTTTCTGCGGAACTCTCATCAGAGGTCAGGTACGGGTTCTTCAACAGGGACTTTTCTTCTTCCTTCAGATCTTTGGACTTCTCGACATATGTCAGGAGAAACACCAGACCACGGAACGGTAAGGCATTGGAAGACTGTTTCTGTTTTTCAAACAATCCTGATCAAAAATGAAATCCTTGAAGTTTAATGCATTCTTTGAAATTGAACACAGAATTAGATTCGAGTTTTTAGCAGCTACGGTAGATTCGTTATTTTATGACCAGTACTTAATATCGCAAAAATACAATTGCGACATGAATTCACAAGTGGCTGTTGATCAACAGTTTTACATAATACAAGTGAGTAAATCTATCATACGAGTGATGCTTCTTGTAAAATTCCGTGACAAATTCCTGGTGTATATTTCGGAATCTACAGTAGAGGTTTTCTAACCTTGTCTTACCCTGTCTAGTTTTCCTGGGTGATCGCCTCGGTTCAATAGGAGACACTGCCACTGACACATCGGGATAGGTAGGTGTAGATTCCGGGTCTAAAAGCAGAAGGTTCAATTCGACATCTAAATTATGTAACTCATTAGTTATTACACAGACACTGATATGTATTTGCTTCAATATCATCAAGTATGGTACTGGTACATGTACATGTTCAAAACAATCTTACATTTTAAAAGTTTTCGTGAAACTATTGTGTACACGATTGTATAGAGCTTTACTTTTGTAACTATTTATTTACGCCGTTATAGAAGGTACAGGAGACCCATGGGCCTTTACAGTAACCTGAGTAAGCATATTTTTTTATCAATCATTAGAATTCATTGTGTTAACTGTCTCAGGGGCCAAGAATTTGATAATTTTGGTCAAGATTTCCCCTAAAATTATTGCTCAGTTTCAGTTTTTGATGTCAAGGAAATACAAAAACAATTTTAAAAGAAATCTGTGTTTTCATTTTTATGAGCCATTAAGCAACAGAACCCCTAACCCTGGGGCTATGGATTTCATAAATTCTGGTGGGGAAATCAGTGTTCATCATGACAGTTTGTCCATGAGCAAAGAAAATTTGTAAGACCGAGGAACATTAAGTGGCAAGATATGAAGTATACAGCATTCGTGATGTTCATCTGTTATAGTCAAAATATTAGACGTCACAATGCAACGGGCGGATGCTAACTCAGTGCTGATTGAAATTATCTAAGCTTACCGCTGCGCATGGGTGGGAACATTTTCAGAACAGACTCCTTTGAAAAAATTGGATTGAAATTCCAATTTCAAATTTGATTTTCCATCCAATTAGTTTTACACTTATTGTATAAATGAATTATAATATTCAACATTTGATTTCTATTTTAATAATTCATCTAGCTAATCACAGAACAAAGAGCGGGTGTAGGCCCGCAAAATTTCAATCAACATGTAGCTTCCACATCAGGGGCAAAATATTCAAGAAGATCAACTTTTAAAAATTTAATTCAACCATGCATGAGATCCATATACTACGGTTAACATTTCAAGAAAACAGTGTATGTGTATATGGAACTCGATTTAGGAAGAAAGCTATCCTCAATTCTCATGCACATTTACGCATACTATATTTCTATTGCAAAAAAGTTAATTACCATTACTGACAGCACTTTCATCGCTATGATCAAGACTGTGTTAAATGCTATGTGTATGTTGTATACATGTATATATTATACATTAAATGAAAAGGAAAAAAAACACAATATTAAATTTCAATGCAAAGTTAATGCTTTCATTTAAAAATCCTCAGTCAGTGCTGAAAAATGCTCCCACCTGTGTGTGGTGATAAGCTTAGATGCCTATTGCTTAGTGACATCAAATGTTTTGACTATAACAGATGAACATCACTAATGCTGTATATTTCATTATTTGCCACTTAATGTTCACCGGTCTTAAAGATTGCATTATTTTGCCAAGTTTTGGCCCTGTCCCTCATCATTCAGGAGGCAGGGGCTACAAAATTCACAATTCTTGTTCCCCTTACCCAAATAACGCTTAATGCAAACAATGAACCAAAACAGATCACAGTAATTCACTGGAGTATACACTCAAACAACATAGAAACAAGATGAAAGTGAAGCTAACATTCAGTCATAGAGATGCTGCACTTTTAGGATAAAATACGTAATAATCAACTTCAAACGAGAGTGAAAATCTCAGCGTGAAAAATAACCTTGACAAAGGTGAAGACTGTACTATAAATAGATATCCATACAGTATATAACAAATCCATGCGTGTCTACAAAACGAAAGGTTAACAGTGCTGGAGAATTTGAAACAAATGATCTAACCGACAGCTTTCCGTGTCCCTCGCTTCTTTTCTTTTGGTGTGGGTGTACTGGTGGCTTGCTGGGGTAGTGGAGGGATTTTCCTTCTGACCCCCCTGGACAAGGACGGTTTGTCCGGCTCCACTGGTTGGTCAGCTGCTGGTCTGTGTGTCTTAGATTTAACAGGTGACGCAGAAGACGATTCAGCATGCCAATCACTCTGCATGTACCTGCTGCCCACCCTTCGTTTTCCATCCACGAGGTTATCTGTCAAGATATGTCATAATATAGCATACCCACGTGACCTACAAACCTAACAATTACTATGAACATCATACTTGTACTTAAACCAATGAAAATCAGGGATACACTTTCCACGAGGTTATCTGTCAAGATATGTCATAATATAGCATACTCACAAGACCTACAAACCAAACTATGAACATCATACACTTACCTTAAAACAATGAAAATCAGTGATACATTTCACTTAAATTAGTATTCTACTTACAATGTCACTCTGTGAAGGCATAAACTGTGCCACATTTCAATACATGTCTGGCAAAAATATAGACAACAATATGGCTACGCTGACAACATTCATGACAGTGTGCAAGGTATGAGCTTTGCAAGGAGCTCCAAGTGAACATTCAAGACAAATTTGTAAGAAATCCTATAGTGCCAGTGTAATCAGAGTAGTGCCCCTTTATTTCTTGATGAAGGTGTCTTGTCATTTATTTACAAAATAAACCCAGTTATTTCATGTAATACTATGTTTGTAACAGACCATCATTCTATAGAAATATATCGAGTTGACCAAGGCCAATCCATATCGTCTGTGTGCTTGATCAATGTGATATAGGGACTTAATCAACCCGACATATTTCTGTAGAAGGTCATTAACAAATGTTTGATTGTACATCGTGGGTAGTTAACACTCCTACCCAGACTGACATTGGATGGATTGTGTTCATTGACTGCAGCAGTTCTTTGTGGGGAGGTTGTAGGAAGGTAATAGTTAACATTCTTACCTAGGCTGACATTGGATGGATTGGGTTCAATGACTGCAGCAGCTCTTTGTGGGGAGGTTGTAGGAAGGTAATAGTTAACATTCTTACCTAGGCTGACATTGGATGGATTGGGTTCAATGACTGCAGCAGCTCTTTGTGGGGAGGTTGTAGGAAGGTAATAGCTAACATTCTTACCTAGGCTGACATTGGATGGATTAGGTTCAATGACTGCAGCAGCTCTTTGTGGGGAGGTTGTTAAAAGGTAATAGTTAACATTCTTACCTAGGCTGACATTGGATGGATTGGGTTCAATGACTGCAGCAGCTCTTTGTGGGGAGGTTGTTGGAAGGTCTGATAATAGAAGGTTGGCTTGGTCCACACTCAGAATCACCTGACTGCTGTGAAATCTGTCAAAGTAAAACATCATTAAGTATACATGTATGTTTATAAAGTACTAAGAGTAGATAAAAACATAAAGAAAAATGGTCAAATTCTAGAGACTATCCTGAGACTATCCTCAGAATTAAGAGAAAGTTATGAAAAAAACAGAAAATCTAGCTTTACAACTACAAAGTAAATGACTAATCAATCATTAATGGAAATATTTTAGCATTAAGTGGTACAAATAGATGGAGCATCCATATACGGTAAATGTAGACATGTGGGGTTACACTATAATAATAATAATAATAATATCCTTTATTCAGACCTGTGACAGAACTGTCATGCCACAACTGGAGATTTGAAAAATTTCAGCTAGAGTTTTGGTCTGATAACTGGAGATTTTTTATCGACATTTTTTTTACCGTTTTTGTGTGTTCATTGGCTAATGAAATCATGCTACTAGTAGTTTTTTTTGTGTTACAAGTGTCTGAGTTCATAATCATCAGATCCTTTTTGTGTTGAGAACATTGATAATTCCTTTTTTGTGTTAAGAACATTGATAATTCTTAAGTCAATACCTTAAAAACCACAATTAAAAGAAAAAAACTTGTTATATTTATATATTTATTACAGAGATAACATATCACTTTTCAGAAAAGTTTACCAACATATTAGATCTAGGCCTACTAACAAATTTAAGCTCACTTGAGATTTCAGCACTGGAGAGCTAAATAATATAAAGAACATGTTCTCACGTAAAAGAACTACATTGCATATCTGAAAACGTGTTTTTTCAGTGAAACGTGTAGTGAACAAATATATGTTACAAGACTTGGCCACGTACTATTTATACATGCATGTGTAAATAAATATTGAGAAAATTCGAACTGTACACACCCATCGTCATCTTGCCGTATCCATCTTTGAATATATAGTTCAGTTAGAGATAATCCATTCTAATACAATTGTGTCATTCTGTCCACACATTTTACGAACATCTTTAGTGCCCACTTTCTTTTCCCACCTGCACCTTACCAAGTTTTCAACAGCATCAAAGATCATTTGACTTGATGTTTTTATAACAACTTCAACTGTCGGTATCACTTCCTAATCACCAGAGCGTGTGCCAAAAACAATTTTTTTAATCATCCACTAATTGTTTATTATCACTAATTGCTGTGTAATCATAAATAAACTCCTCAAATGGCTTCAGTAATTACTGTACCCTCGTTAATTGACATTTACCTGTGCAGTCACTGTGACAGAAAATCAATAACAGGAAATAGACGACTTTCGATTGTCTCGGGGTTTTTCCTTATCAATATCGAAAAATGGCGCTCAGAAAATTTTTGTTGTTTAAAATTTGAAATGACGGAAGATTTTACATTTTAACGGAAGGAACGGAAGGGGGGCTCAAATTCGGGAGATTTTGTCTTCCGACGGAAGAATCACAGGTATGTTTATTTATACAGGATTACACTAAATATGTGATTACAAGATTTTCATGTAAATTACCCCCATGCATACTCTTCCCATAGTAAATCAATTTATTAATTTAAGATACTGACAATGCATAATTAAACACTACATGTATGGTTTGCAAATTAAAGAAATATGCGTAATTAACACCATGCGGAAATAGCAGTGTGTTCATAATCTCAATATCAGGCACATGCTCAACATTTCTGCACCAGTCACCATTTTCTATGCTCATACTATTAACGAGAAAAAAATCTGGGGATTCTGATTGGATCACCAATACTGAATCCATAAATCTGAGGATTCTGATTGGATCACCAATACTGAATCCATAAATCTAAGGATTCTGATTGGATCACCAATACTGAATCCATTAATTGTAATATGTCTTGTATTACACATACTTTCATTTTTCAATTCAAATATTTGATAGGTCGTTTGTGTATCATGTTGTACTGACATTAAAATGCCTGAATCGTAAAGCGCATCTTATTGAGGTTATCGGTACATACTGATGTACTGACTATAAAATGCCTGAATCGTATAGCACATCTTATTGAGGTTATCAGTACATATCGGTGTATCATTGTATTGTCCCACTCCTAGGTAACATCTCACAATATTTATGCTGCTCTTATTCATTTGCTTCTTCTCAAAAAATAGAGGCCCCTGGGCCACAATGCTCACCTATATAGATATTCTACTGGAACACCTATAGCTACTCAAAATACACTGTAACACAAAATCAAAGTACTGCTATTCAACTATATATTACTTTATACATACGCACAAAGAATCCTTGAGCTTCACAAGATTTGATCATATGACTGCTCCACTTCACATGGCAGTAAACTTTATAAAATGGTAGACACAACATGCATAAATGCTGATTACTTACAATCTATTTTGGCCCGAGTCCTTTTCTACCGAATATTGTAGAACCCCTCCCCTCTTCGTCTGGCCAATGATCAAACCAGCATCAAAGAAGCCATCCTGAGACTGGACCATGACCGGTTGTCCTAGGGGGAGTCGTTCTATCAACAGAACCTCCGACTGTCTCACGTAACGGGAGTCTCCATCGTCAAACTTCACCTGGTATCTGTACAGAAATAGTGCAGAATCTAATCAGCTGTGGCTCTCTTCACAAAATATCTTATCATTGTGATGAACATTTGAAAACATCATATTCTCAAGTGAGTTTCATTATGTCCTGGAGTGAGAAGGTAAGTTTAATCACCTATTCAGGATATACTCAAATTCAGGGGACACTTATATTGAACTATCTGTTATACTGAAGTCACTTATATTGAACTATCTGTTATATTGAAGTCACTTCTATTGAACTATCTGTTATAATGAAGTCACTCATATTGAACTATCTGTTATAATGAAGTCACTTATATTGAACTATCTGTTATAATGAAATCACTTATATTGAACTATCTGTTATATTGAAGTCACTTATATTGAACTATCTGTTATAATGAAGTCACTTGTATTGAACTATCTGTTATATTGAAGTCACTTATATTGAACTATCTGTTATAATGAAGTCACTTGTATTGAACTATCTGTTATATTGAAGTCACTTATATTGAACTATCTGTTATACTGAAGTCACTTATATTGAACTATCTGTTATAATGAAGTCACTTGTATTGAACTATCTGTTATATTGAAGTCACTTATATTGAACTATCTGTTATAATGAAATCACTTATATTGAACTATCTGTTATATTGAAGTCACTTGTACTGAACTATCTGTTATAATGAAGTCACTTATATTGAACTATCTGTTATAATGAAGTCAC